>NC_057814.1:240835980-241135980 GCF_018294505.1 Triticum aestivum
TCACTCTTCCCATATATCCCCGAAACCAATAAGACCATCCCTTCGTTTAATTCCCGCCTACATGCACCAACGATATATAGTAGTCTTCCTCGGTGTCTCTCGAACAAACACGCTCTCTCGATGTCGACTCCTCTCACGCGCACACACCTTCTCTTCCCTCTCTACGGGCATTTTCTCTCTCGCACCCCATCGTTGGTGGCCTCTGCCATACACATCACCTCTCTATGATGAAGCCATGCACACTTAAACTACATCCTCCACCGAGGAGCCCGCGACACACACACACCCACACACACACAAACACACACACACACACGCACCCACCCACCCACACACACACACACTAAGACTCCATCTCACACACACATGCTCTAGGCGGAGCATTTGTTCGTACCACCCTTCATCCAACCTTACCCGTATGATAAACAATCACCTTAATTTACTTATATAACATGGACAAATTCCACTTTACTTTAGTAGTTAGAAAATTTATCATCTGTACCCTTATAAAAAACCGAGTTGGCGATGATGGTGTGCCTGCCATCTTGTAATATAGACCGTCTGATCTATATCTGACAGATATAAAGAAAACTATGATAATTTTACAAAAGATACCTGCACCTCTCTCCACATCCTAATCTCCCACAACCTCATTGCTGAGCAATTAAAAAAGAAAGTCTCTGGAACAATCTAGCATGGTGGCCGCTGCCGCCTGCCGGCGCCGTCCATCCCCATGCCTCCGCCCATTCCGACCACCAGTCACCACCACGCTCCACTTGGCTTGTATATTCCAACAATGGGCTTCCTCAAATGCCCTAGGTCTTCGTGAGCAAGCAAGTTGGATGCACACCCACTTAGTTTCTTTTGTTGAGCTTTCATACATTTATAGCTCTAGTGCATCTGTTGCATGGCAATCCCTACTCCTCACGAAGGTCTGAGGTAAACTACTCACACTTCATTGGAGGGGCTATGGTGTTGATGTAGAAGCCCTCCGTGATCGATGCCCCCTCCGGTGGAGCTCCGGAACAGGCCCCAAGATGGGATCTCATGGGTACAGAAGGTTGCGGCGGTGGAATTAGGTTTTTGGCTCCGTATCTGGTAGTTTGGGGGTACGTAGGTATATATAGGAGGAAGGAGTACGTCGATGGAGCAACAGGGGGCCCACGAGGGTCGAGGGCGCGCCTGGGGGTGGGGGTAGGCGCGCCCCTACCTCGTGGCCTTCTGTTTGATGTCTTGACGTAGGGTCCAAGTCCTGTGGATCACATTCGTTCCAAAAATCACGTTCCCAAAGGTTTCATTCCGTTTGGACTCCGTTTGATATTCTTTTTCTGCGAAACTCTGAAATAGGCAAAAAAACAGCAATTTTGGGCTGGGCCTCCGGTTAATAGGTTAGTCCCAAAAGTAATATAAAAGTGTATAATAAAGCCCAATAATGTCCAAAACAGAATATAATATAGCATGGAGCAATCAAAAATTATAGATACGTTGGAGACAAGCTTAATTCCTGCTCGTCCTCGAGTAGGTAAATGATAAAAACAGAATTTTTGATGTGGAATGCTACTTGGCATAATTTCAATGTAATTCTTCTTAATTGTGGCATGAATATTCAGATCCGAAAGATTCAAGATAAAAGTTTAATAGTGACATAAAAATAATAATACTTCAAGCATACTAACTAAGCAATTATGTCTTCTCAAAATAACATGGCCAAAGAAAGTTATCCCTACAAAATCATATAGTCTGGTTATGTTCTATCTTCACCACACAAAATATTTAAATCATGCACAACCCCGATGACAAGCCAAGCAATTGTTTCATACTTTTGACATTCTCAAACTTTTTGAATCTTCACACAATACATGAACGTGAGCCATGGACATATCACTATATGTGGAATAGAATGGTTGTTGTGGAGAACACAAAAAAGGGAGAAGATAGTCTCACATCAACTAGGCGTATCAACGGGCTATGGAGATGCCCATTAATAGATATCAATGTGAGTGAGTAGGGATTTCCATGCAACGGATGCACTAGAGCTATAAGTATATGAAAGCTCAGCAAAAGAAACTAAGTGGGTGTGCATCCAACTCGCTTGCTCACGAAGACCAAGGGCATTTTGAGGAAGCCTGTCATTGGAATATACAAGCCAAGTTCTATAACGAAAAATTTCCCACTAGTATATGAAAGTGATATCATAGGAGACTCTCTATCATGAAGATCATGGTGCTACTTTGAAGCACAAGTGTGGTAAAAGGATAGTAACATTGTCCCTTCTCTCTTTTTCTCTCATTTTTTTATTTGGGCCTTTTTTCTCTTTTTTTATGGCCTCTTTTCTTTTTTTTCTTTTTTTCGTCCGGAGTCTCATCCCGACTTGTGGGGGAATCAATACTTAGAACAAAATATGACTCTATATGAATGCCTCTGGCGGTGTACCGGGATATGCAATGAATCAAGAGTGACATGTCTGAAAGAATTATGAACGGTGGCTTTGCCACAAATACAATGTCAACTACATGATCATGCAAAGCAATATGACAATGATGGAGCGTGTCATAGTAAACGGAACGGTGGTAAGTTGCATGGCAATATATCTCGGAATGGCTATGGAAATGCCATGATAGGTAGGTATGGTGGCTGTTTTGAGGAAGGTATATGGTGGGTGTATGATACCGGCGAAAAGTGCGCGGTATTAGAGAGGCTAGGAATGGTGGAAGGAGGAAAAGTGCGTATAATCCATGGACTCAACATTAGTCATAAAGAACTCATATACTTATTGAAAAAATCTACAAGTTATCAAAGCAAAGTATTACGCGCATGCTCCTAGGGTGATAGATTGGTAGGAAAAGACCATCGCTCATCCCCGACCGCCACTCATAAGGAAGACAATCAATAAATAAATCATGCTCCGACTTCATCACATAACGGTTCACCATACGTGCATGCTATGGGAATCACAAACTTTAACACAAGTATTTCTCAAATTCACAACTACTCAACTAGCATGACTCTAATATCACCATCTCCATATCTCAAAACAATTATCAAGCATCAAACTTCTCATAGTATTCAACACACTCATAAGAATTTTTCTTTTACTAATCTTGTATGCCTATTGTTGTTAAAGCAAACTACCATGCTGTTTTGTAGGACTCTCAAAATAATCTAAGTGAAGCATGAGAGAACAATAGTTTCTATAAAACAAAATCACCACCGTGCTCTAAAAGATATAAGCGAAGCACTAGAGCAAAAACTATATAACTCAAAAGATATAAGTGAAGCACATAGAGTATTCTAATAATTTCCGAATCATGTGTGTCTCTCAAAAGGTGTGTACAGGAAGGATTATTGTGGTAAACTAACAAATAAATACTCAAATAATACAAGACGCTCCAAGCAAAACACATATCATGTGGCGAATAAAAATATAGCTCCAAGTAAAGTTACCGATGGAAGTAGACGAAAGAGGGGATGCCTTCCGGGGCATCCCCAAGCTTTGGCTTTTGGGTGTCCTTAGATTAACTTGGGGTGCCTTGGGCATCCCCAATATTAGGCTCTTGCCACTCCTTGTTCCATAGTCCATCAAATCTTTTAGCCAAAACATTAAAACTTCACAACACAAAACTTAACATAAAATCTCGTGAGCTCCGTTAGCGAAAGAAAACAAAACACCACTTCAAGGTACTGTAATGAACTCATTCTTTATTTATATTGGTGTTAAACCTACTGTATTACAACTTCTCTATGGTTTATAAACTATTTTACTAGCCATAGATTCATCAAAATAAGCAAACAACACACGAAAAACAGAATCTGTCAAAAACAGAACAGTCTGTAGTAATCTGTAACTAACGCAAACTTCTAGAACTCCAAAAAATCAGAAAAAATAGGACGACCTAGACAATTTGTTTATTGATCAGCAGCAGTTGGAATCAATATTTTATCACGTTATTGTGATTTTTAACAATTATTTTCGTGAACAGGAAGTTTCTGGAATTTTCTGCAAGATCAATTAACTATCATCCAAGAAGATCCTATAGGTTAAACTTGGCACAAACACTAATTAAAACATAAAAAGACATCTAACCAGAGGCTAGATCAAAGATTTATTCCTAAACAGAACCAAAAAGCAAAAAAACTAAAAATAAAATTGGGTTGCCTCCCAACAAGCGCTATCGTTTAACGCCCCTAGCTAGGCATAATAGCAAGGATAGATCTAGGTATTGCCATCTTTGGTAGACAATCCATAAGTGGTTCTCATAATATATTCATAAGGTAATTTTATTTTCTTTCTAGGGAAGTTTTCCATGCCTTTCTTTAATGGAAATTGGAATCTAATATTCCCTTCCTTCATCTCAATAATTGCACCAATCGTTCTAAGGAAAGGTCTACCAAGAATAATAGGACATGAAGGATTGCAATATATGTCAAGAACAATAAAATCTACGGGCACATAGTTCCTAGTTGCAACAATAAGAACATCATTAATTCTTCCCATAGGTTTCTTAATGGTGGAATCCGCAAGGTGCAAGTTCAAAGAGCAATCATCAAAATCACGGAAACCTAGCAAATCGCACAAAGTCTTTGGAATCGTGGAAACACTAGCACCCAAATCACACAAAGCATAGCATTCATGATCTTTAATTTTAATTTTAAACGTAGGTTCCCATTCATCATAAATTTTTCTAGGGATAGAAACTTCCAACTCAAGTTTTTCTTCATAAGATTGCATCAAAGCATCAACGATATGTTTGGTAAAAGCTTTATTTTGGCTATAAGCATGAGGAGAATTTAGCACGGATTGCAACAAGGAAATACAATATATCAAAGAGCAGATATCATAATTAAATTCCTTCAAATCCAAAATAGTGGGTTCATTAATATCTAATGTTTTGATCTCTTCAATCCCACTTTTATCAATTTTAGCATCAAGATCTAAAAACTCCGAATTACTGGAACGCCTTCTAGGTAAAGGTGGATCATATTCAGTCCCATCATTATCAAGATTCATATTGAAAAACAAAGATTTAATAGGGGACACATCAATAACTTTTAGATCTTCATCTTTGTTTTCATAAAAATTAGAAGAACACGCTTTTATAAAGCAATCTTTCTTAGCACGCATCCTAGCGGTTCTTTCTTTGCACTCATCAATGGAAATTCTCATGGCTTTGAGAGGCTCATTGATATCATGCTTAGGTGGAATAGATCTAAGTTTCAAAGAATCTTTTTTTACATCAAGAGAAATTCTATCAACGTTCCTAGCCAATTCATCAACTTTAAGCAATTTTTCTTCAAGCAAAGCATTGAAATTCTTTTGCGAATTCATAAATTCCTTAACACTAGTCTCAAATTCAGAGGGTATCTTATCAAAATTTCCATAAGAATTGTTGTAGGAATACCATAATTATTAGAGGAATTACTAGGATAAGGCCTAGGATTAAAGTTTCCTCTATACGCGTTGCCAAAATTATTCCTACCAACAAAATTCACATCCAAAGATTCATTATTATTCTCAATCAAAGTAGACAAAGGCATATCATTAGGATCAGAAGAAACACTTTTATTAGCAAATAATTTCATAAGTTCATCCATCTTTCCACTCAAAACATTAATTTCCTCTATCGCATGCACTTTTTATTAGTAGATCTTTCAGTGTGCCATTGAGAATAATTAACCATAATATTATCTAGGATTTTAGTAGCTTCTCCTAAAGTGATTTCCATAAAAGTGCCTCCCGCAGCCGAATCTAAAAGATTTCTAGAAGCAAAATTCAATCTGGCATAAAAAAATTGTATAATCATCCACAAATTCAAACCGTGCGTAGGGCAATTACGTATCATTAATTTCACCCTCTCCCAAGCTTGTGCAACATGTTCATGATCAACTTGCTTAAAATTCATAATATCGTTTCTAAGAGAGATGATCTTAGCGGGAGGAAAATACTTAGAGATAAAAGCATCTTTGCACTTATTCCATGAATCAATACTATTTTTATGCAAAGACGAAAACCAAGCTTTAGCACGATCTCTAAGCGAAAAAGGAAATAGCTTCAATTTAACAATATCATTATCCACACCTTTCTTCTTTTGCATATCACACAAATCAACGAAGCTATTTAGATGGGTCGCGGCATCTTCACTAGGAAGGCCGGCGAATTGATCTTTCATGACAAGATTCAACAAAGCAGTATTGATTTCACAAGATTCAGTATCGGTAAGAGGAGCAATCGGAGTGCTAAGGAAATCATTATTGTTGGTATTGGTAAGGACACATAATTTGGTGTTATCTTGAGCCATCGTGACAAGCAAGCAATCCAACACACGAGCAAACAAGAAGCAAGCGAAAAAGAGGCGAACAAAAAAGAGAGGGCGAATAAAACGACAAGGGTGAAGTGGGGAGAGGCAAACGAGAGGCAAATGGCAAATAATGTAATGCGGGAGATAAGGGTTTGTGATGGGTACTCGGTATGTTGACTTTTGCGTAGATTCCCCGGCAACGGCGCCAGAAATGGCTCGTTGTCGGGAGTCCAAATCTTGACTTGACCTTGCGTAAGCCTCCCTGGCAACGGCGCCAGAAATCCTTCTTGCTACCACTTGAGCACTGCGTTGGTTTTCCCTTGAAGAGGAAAGGGTGATGCAGCAAAGTAGCGTAAGTATTTCCCTCAGTTTTTTAGAACCAAGGTAACAATCCAATAGGAGGCCACGCACAAGTCCCTCGCACCTACACAAACAAATAAATCGTCGCAACCAACGCGATAAGGGGTTGTCAATCCCTACACGGTCACTTACGAGAGTGAGATCTAACAGATATGATAAGATAATATTTTTGGTATTTTTATGATAAAGATGCAAAGTAAAGAAAACAAAATAAAAACGGCACCTGAAATAGCTAAGTGTTGGAAGATTAATATGATGGAAAATAGACCCGGGGGCCATAGGTTTCACTAGTGGCTTCTCTCGAGAGCATAAGTATTTACGGTGGGTGAACAAATTACTGTTGAGAAATTGACAGAATTGAGCATAGTTATGAGAATATCTAGGTATGATCATGTATATAGGCATCACGTCCGAGACAAGTAGACCGACTCCTGCCTGCATCTACTACTATTACTCCACACATCGACCGCTATCCAGCATGCATCTAGAGTATTAAGTTCATAAGAACAGAGTAACGCTTTAAGCAAGATGACATGATGTAGAGGGATAAACTCATGCAATATGATATAAACCCCATCTTATTATCCTCGATGGCAACAATACAATACGTGCCTTGCTGCCCCTACTGTCATTGGGAAAGGACACCGCAAGATTGAACCCAAAGCTAAGCACTTCTCCCGTTGCAAGAAAGATCAATCTAGTAGGCCAAACCAAACTGATAATTCGAAGAGACTTGCAAAGATAACCAATGATACATAAAAGAATCAGAGAAGATTCAAATATTGTTCATAGATAAACTTGATCATAAACCCACAATTCATCGATCTCAACAAACACATCGCAAAAGAAGATTACATCGAATAGATCTCCACGAGAGAAGGGGAGAACATTGTATCGAGATCCAAAAAGAGAGAAGAAGCCATCTAGCTAATAACTATGGACCCGAAGGTCTAAGGTAAACTACTCACACTTCATCGGAGGGGCTATGGTGTTGATGTAGAAGCCCTCTGTGATCGATGCCCCCTCCGGCGGAGCTCCGGAACAGGCCCCAAGATGGGATCTCACGGGTACAGAAGGTTGCAACGGTGGAATTATGTTTTTGGCTCCGTATCTGGTGGTTTGGGGGTACGTAGGTATATATAGGAGGAAGGAGTACGTCGGTGGAGCAACAGGGGGCCCACGAGGGTGGAGGGCGCGCCTGGGGGGTAGGCGCGCCCCCTACCTCGTGGCCTCCTGTTTGATGTCTTGACGTAGGGTCCAAGTCCTCTGGATCACGTTCATTCTGAAAATCACGTTCCCGAAGGTTTCATTCCGTTTGGACTCCGTTTCATATTCTTTTTCTGCGAAACTCTGAAATAGGCAAAAAACAGCAATTCTGGGCTGGGCCTCCGGTTAATAGGTTAGTCCCAAAAGTAATATAAAAGTGCATAATAAAGCCCAATAATGTCCAAAACAGAATATAATATAGCATGGAGCAATAAAAATTATAGATACGTTGGAGACGTATCAGTTTCCTTGCTCCTCGATATCGAAAAGAATACTTCCGCTCGCCGACATGTGGGACGTCGACCATCCTGGTCCACTTGCCATGCCCGCAGAACTCCAAGGGAGAGTCACCCCAGTCGTCGCGGCGCAGTAATTACTAATGAGCCATCCAATCACAGGCCCAACCTTACCCACTTTGAAGTTTCTCGGACGAAGGAACCATCATGACTTCGTTGAATTCCGCTTCTTGAAGAAAACTACTGTACCAGCAGTACTGCTAGCTACAGTAGTTACTCCAGCAGAGGCCTCCTTTGGTTCATAGGATAGGAATTTTATAGGAATATGAAAATCATAGGAAGTGAGATGACATGCATCTCAATTCCTATAGAGAAAGAGATGCCATTTGATGCATGGGATAGGAATTTTTCCATTGAGTCTAGGCTAATGTACTAGTAATTTGCTCTAAAAACTACAATAGTAACTAGTAGTACTGGTACATGCTCGTAATTAATTAAACAAATGTACGGGCGACACAGACACACACACTAACTACTAGTACTACTACTTCTCACATGCTGGCCAGACGCCGTCGTTCTCCTTCCCGGCTTTGTCGGCGACACCCCACCGTGCTTGGATCTCCACCGACCTCTCTGCAGCAGCGCGTGCGTCCTCTTCTTTCTTGCGGCGGCGGCGGTCCTCTCTTTTCTCGAGTGCTTTCTGACTTTTTCGCTCCCTCTGTGCGGCTTTGGCCGCCTCTTGCTCTACCGCCCATTCGGCCTTCGCAGCTTCAAATTCCACCCACATAGGAGTGAGGTCGCGAGCGGCGATGAACTCGGCACGGCGGGATGCCACCGCTTCCCTACCATTCTGTGTGCGGTCATGGGCGGTGAGGAACTCGACGCGGCGGGATGCCATCGCTTCCTTACCAGTTAGTGTGCGGTGCGGTGGCATGAACGACGCTTGGTGACATCTCTGGGGTGGAGTGGCCGGACAACCGTAAAGTGAATTGGTTTGTCAAGAGCTCGAGGACAGAAGACAAAGGAAATTTGGATTCCCCTTCAATCCTGGTCATTTATTACCGAGTAAAATGCATTGGCGGTCATTGAACTTGTCTTGATAACTCACTTTGATCATTGTATACGAGATATGGTGATTATACGGTCACTGGCTCAGCGTACAGCTCCGTATTTGTCTGGTTGACCAGTCAAACAGTCCGCATGCGCCTCATCAGCTCGTGTTCTTTATCTATCTATCTATGCGGGCCTACGTGTCAGTGGAGAAAGAAATAAAAACCAAAATTATGCGTATGTGACATTACTGTTTAGACGTTTGCTGGAGGCCTCCGCGAACACCGAGCATCTATTCACCTGGCTCAACACCAACGGTCATACTCGTGACTCGGCGCCTTGCTCATGTATATCGTCCATCACAACGACAATCTATAAAACAGCCTAGCTAGAGAGGGTACTATGGTGCGGAGTATGTACTATCGTGAGCAACCAATCATAGTGCCACTGCACACGAGTGTGTGTCTGATCGATTCGTCCATTATTCGTAAGTTATGCATGGTTGTGTGGTGTCTAATGGTGGTTGTCGAAGGCTAGCTGGCGACAAGAGTAGTTGCATGGACGCCTGGTTGTCAATACGTGCCGCATACGCTTCAAAGGCTCGTCATCCATGAGTTCACATTTTACCACCACGCTAGCGTCTGACCGCCCTGGCCTACCGAAACCCCTTCCATCTCTAGCGCGCGCTTCCCGCCTGAAACGATCACAGTCTCTCCAGAATGTCAATGCCGCATTCACCGGCCTTAACTGCAGGTGCAGTTGGTGTGTCACTGACATGCGGGCCAGATGCCCGTTGGGCCCACATGTCAGTGATACAACGCACATGCGGTTAAGTCACTGAAGCAGCGTCCGCATTCACACCCGACGCGACCTCTCACTGGCGCCGGCATTGCTGCAGCGCGACGGCCGAGAGAGCGCCACCCGCGCGGCATCCCGGTGCAAGCGACTGTTCCGCGTTAACGACACCACGGCTATCCTTCCATCCGCCGCCCACATTAATGACACGCGGCTGCCGACGAACCTACTCCGGGGCCAGCCGTCCATCTGTCTGCTGCGGCTCATTGCCATTCGCCCGCTATATTAACTTGAGCCCCAGCTCCCAGCCATAGCCAAAGACCCACACTCATTCTCCGCCGGTCCCTTCCTTCTGTCGGCACCACTCCAACCATGGCCTCCTGGCGCTCCAAAGCTCTCTTGGACGTACTGTCACAGGAGCAGACGAATGACATCGGTGGCACTGCTCCAGGCGTGCTCCAAAGCTATCTTGGACGTACTGTCGCAGGAGCAAACGAAGGAGATCGCCGGCTCCCCCCCCCCGGCCGCCCTCCGCCGCCACGACCACGAAGCCGGCGCGCATGTTCGGGCGCAGCCGGCAGCGAGGAAGAGTAGTACATGGTAGGTCGCCGCCGCTCTGTTCCCAGGAAGGCCACCGCTCCTCCACTCAGTCGATGCCAAGCTTGGTAGGATAAACATCGGCGGCCGATTAGCCGCTTGACGGCGGCGTGGAGGCGGAAATCTTCAGAACCTTGTGCTCCAGAGGAGGAGGTTATCGAGGCGGATGATGAGGAGGCAAAGGAAATAGCCGGCTTTCTCAGGTTCATGGCCGAACATGGTGGTCGAGCGCCGGTGATCGTTTAGATTAGGTTTACAGTAGGTTTTAGTATGGTTTGTGCAAAATATGTAATGAATTTCGTCCAGTTTATAGGAAAAGTTTTCAAAATGTAATGAATTTCATCCAGTTAATTTGAAATTTGCTTTGTTTGCATGAATTTCGTCCGGTAAGTTCATATAGTTGTTGAAAGGTCTGCGGGAAGCATTGGATGGCATCCATCAGTGTCCTCGGACAGATGCCGGTGTAAATTTTAGGGCCAGCGCTGGAGATGCCCTAAGTATCATGCTATAATCGCTAATAGTGCTCCATTATTTCGCAGGGAACAGTTTTCCCTCGATCAAAATCAGATCCGCCGTGTTTCGCACTCCTCCCACGTAAGAGTGTAGACTCTTGCTTACATAAAAATGGAGCAAGTGGACGGCACTGTAGCACGTCATATCACTCAAACTAGCCTGCCTAACATGCGGGAAAGCACCGCCCTCGTCATTTTGTTCTGGATTTCTATGATCGATCGCACGAAAATGTTACGCTCTGCAAGTTCAAAAGGAAAAGACGGCACATTTACGACTCGTACGCGTCGCACCCCCGACAGTCCGGCTCGCACGCCGCTCACCAGAGGGGACACGCGTTGTCTCGCATTTTCACTAACATGTGGGACTGCAATTGAATAAACCGTCGATAGCCGAAATCTAATCGCTCGGCGGGCGTCGGCTGAGAAGAGAGAGACGGGGGAGGGAGAAGAGATCGCCCGCCCACCGCGCACGGGCTCCAAGAAATATATATGGTGATAATGTGAGGTGGGCGATGGGGGAGTCCGGAGTAAGTGAAGTAGAAAGGCACAAGTGGTATGAACATGTGTGGCATATAGGGTGTGTTTGGTTGCGTTCTCATCTCAGCATAGTTGTTCCCTCTTCATGCATGCTCAACTCAACACCCCTCTTCATGCATGCTCTCTTCATGCATGCTTCTAGTGTATTTGTGCTAAACTAGTGTGGACTCATGCACCCTCCATACACTCTACCAAACACCCAAAAGTGGGTCGAGAAGGGAACTCTTGGGCGGCATTTGTCTCTTACTATGTACTCCCTCCATTCCAAATTACTCATCGTGGTTTTAGTTCAAATTTTAACTGAAACCACGACGAGTAATTGGAACGAAGGGAGTACCACTAAATGCTGTACGTGCAATGCACGTTGATGTTATGGAGTACGTGCCTAAGTACTCTACTACTACTATATTAGTTTGAGGCACATATTAGCTGTTATATTTGTTTACGTGTATGCCCCGAGACCTTCGAACTAGACGTGTCTTTCTCTCCAGGTCGCACTTTGTATCATTCATACCACTAGTACTACTACGTGTGGTCTCCGACCCAAAAGTGGAAGAAGTCGAGACGTTCTACCACGCTGTTTTTTTACGCTGGGCTCTACCACGTTGTTCATGTCCCACTCCTTTCGCTGACATGTGGGACATCCAGCACGTGCCGTGTTTGGCACTCTTCACCGTAAGAGTTGAAACGCTAGCATTCATCAGAAATAAAAAATAAATATAAATCAGCAGTGATACTATTTTTTTTTTGAAAAATTATCATGGTCTACCCCGGTCGTATCGCAGGCCCAACCTTTCCCAGTGTAAGTTGGTCGGACGAAGGAACCATCATGACTTCGTTGAATTCCGCTTCTTCAAGAAAACTTACTGTACCCGCAATACTGCTACCACACGCGAAGACTGGACGGCACTGTACCACGTCATATCACTGAAACCCACTAGGCCATCCTCAAAAAAAACCACTAGGCCAAACTAGCCCGCCTATAGGTCATCTATTTTGGAACGGAGGGAGTACGTCTCTGTACTGCTATGATTTTCTGTTGTACGTCTTTGTACTTTTGCTACGATTTTCCTACCCTATGAACCAAATGAGGCCTGAATGTATCCGTGTCGACTAAGCCTACAATTTTAGGAGGTTGGGCTATTGGCCGATCGACGACGGATAAGTATAAGCGTACCACGAGCTCATCAGCCCCAACGTTTCTCTTCGGTGAGTGTTTTACAAGTACTATAACTCGCACAGTAGCTAGCCTACTAACACCAAGAATCATCAAACAAGCCCTGCTGATATGATAAACAGTTCAAACTTACATCTAAGCATGCCATATATTACATCAAAAGCTGGTGATGATACATCTGTTTCCATAACTCGGAGAGGGTTCGCATGATTCACTATCAAACAAAAGTAGCAAGTACCGCCCACACAAGACAGTGCACTAGCCCTAAGATGGTTTGATAACACGCATCGTTCTGGTAATTAAACACAGGGCAATGCAAACTACCCTGAAGGATTAGCGCGACCAACTATTTCTTGTCATTGATCTCTCGGGCAATGACCACAGCACGGACAGCGTCATGCGAATCGATCTCTGGGGCGATGTCCACAGGACTGACCGCGACATCGGAGTCGATCTCTGGGGCGATGTCCACAGGATGGACAGCAGCATCGGAATCGATCTCCGGGGCGATGCCAACAGGACGGACCACGACATCGAAAACGATCTCTGGGGCGTTGTCCACAGGATGGGCCGCGACATCGGAATCATCAAGGACGTCCACTGGCACCTGCACAACCCTAACATATTAGCAAGCACATTGCAAATAATCAAAAACCACAACTATGGTAATAAGCCATTATTTTTTACCTTGTGCAGCTCACTTGGGGATCCCATCTCTCCGGGGGGCATCTCCTCGTCCTCGATGGGGGCCATCACCTTGCCAGGGGAATACTGCTTCTCAACGGCGACAATCTCCTCAAACTCGGCCTTGAGCCTCGCATAGGTGGCCATCAGAGTTTCTGGGGTAGGCACGGTGGGGCCCTTGCTGTTCTTCCAACTTTCTTTGAGGAGTTCGTCTGCCAACGTCGTCAACTCTTTGGCCAGTGCTTGTTTCTTGGAGTTCTTCGTCTCCATGGGTTGGCCCGCCAACATGGTCAACTCGTTGGTTGGTGCTCGCTTCCTGGAGATCACTGTCTCCAGTGGGTTGTCCGCCGGCAACTCTTTGCCTAGTGCTCCAGGATCCATCAATGAACTGACAAACAAAAAGCAATCGAAAGGAAACCACAATCACAATGAAAACGGGAAAAGAATAGGCTGTGAGAATCGGTCGGTGCTTCACAAAAATAAGATTCTTGGAATGAAAATATAGCAGCATCACTGATTCGCCCACCTTTCCTTCGTCGGTACAGAAGAAAAATGGCAGAAGTGAGTAGCCTGGAGTCAGGTTTTCTTCAAGAAAGGGAGAAAGGGCTTCAACGAGCGTTCCAGTGAAATGATGGTTGCTTCGTCCAGTCCAACTTCGAGGCCACTTTACCACTGCTGGTAAAGGTGTGGGTTTTGTGATATGACGGGTCATGATGGCCACACCGGGGTGACCGGTGAGTTTCGACTACAGCACCTCGCTGTGATTTGGTGGATGGCACGCGGTCCCGGATTCTTTGATGTCCCGCATGTAGATAGAGCGGCTAGTCATATAGGAGTGCTCAATATTGTGCACCGCGACCAAGGCGGGGAGGAAAATGAGAGAACTACGTAATTAATGCATGAGTTTAATTAGGGTAGTTTTGTAAAGTACGAGATACATTCATCCAATCGCAAAATGCCTTGGTTGATGAGATTTGAGATTTGAGCCCTATAAACCGGAAGGGAGGGAGTACTACACGCGGTGTAGTCTAGTCACTTGTTGAAATCTCTAGAAAGGAAAATACTCCTTTCCGGTTTACAGGGCTATACTAGCAAGTACTAGTACTACAATAGTGGGCTCAAATAGCAATTTTGTCTCATGCAAGAGCCTAGCTATATGCATGCTCCAAGGCACCACACCATGTGAACGCTCACAACTGCCACGTTCGGGCTCCGCTTGGCTCTTCGCCTCTTCGAGAAGATGAACAATGATGTTACTCCTACTTCTACAGTATCGAATCCACTGCTGCATGTTCGCCCACCTCGTGCGGGAGGGATAGCGTGTAGCGAAAGCTCCTACTAGTCCTGCCAGCCACCACGCTCATGCGCGAGGGAGGGAAACAACTTCATTGACTTATTGCTCCTGCCTTTGCGTCTATAACAGGTGGGCCCAACAGGTGGTTGGCCCACCTGTCATGCAGCCAAAGGCAGGTGCAGTTAAGGCACCGGAGCTCAGTCCGCGAGGGAGAGGGCATTGTAGTAATCAAACTTCTCGGTCTTGTACGAGTTGATGCGACACATCAAAGCACTGTACTCGATATAAGTCTTTTTACACATTTCAAATGGACTACAACATACGGATGTATGTAGACATATTTTGCTTCGTATGCAGTCACTTGTTGCAATCTCCAAAAAGACTTATATTTGGAAACGGAGGGAGTACAACGCATACATGCATGCCGTGACTTCCCTTTTGATACTTGCATGTGTTGATTTGATGCACCTTGCAAAATTTTGACTATAAATTTAACTAACCAAATTTTCATGCATGTCACAAAAAATTACGGGGCTCTTTGGATTGTGACTATGTTTGTCTTATGTTGCCACATTATTTTTCCCACACTTGCCACACTTGCCTAACTTGAGTTGCTCAAATTGTTAGACACACTTTGGCTTGCCTAAGGGGATCTTGCCCCACTTTTTGTGTCTATGACATGTGGGTTCACTGCTAATAAAAAATTCGTGTCTTAGGTGTGGCTAATAAAAAAGACTTATATTTAGGAACGAAGGGAGTAGAAAATATAAATAATAATGCATGTTGGGGCAACCCACGTTTCCGATAATTTTATCCATGGGCTTGTTCACAATTTTTACGAGGGGGTGGTTGTTCATTTAATGGACGGACTTGTACCAGACTTGAACGATACAAAGTGCGACCTGCCACACCGTAACACCACTTGGAACAAGCGGGTAGCTATCTCAAAAAACAATCAACAACTAAAAAACGGCGACCTGGCACGTAATACACAATTTTAAACAATTGTTTTGATGGAGTGAAAAAGGAAAACTACCCCACTACGTATATATAGGCCGGAGCCTCCGCGCTTGCTTGCTAGGGTTGATCTATTCACACACTCTCATCCTCTACAGATCTAAACAAGATAGGGGTGGTAACACTGTCTTTCTCCCTTCAAAAAACACTGTCTTTTCTATCCTCACCGCTGGTTACAGATCCGGACGTATCCCCGCCGCCGGTGAAGGGGAGGAGGGGCAGCTTTTAGGCCGTCCTCGACAACGAGGGAGGAGACCCACTGCCGGCCCAACTGTTATCTCTGGCCGAGCGCCGGCGCGGGAGGTCCTCCTATCCCTTCGTCGTTGCCCTAGTGTGGGCGGATCCGGCCTCCCGCCGCCCACCTATCCACATCCCGACGACCTTCAGGTATATCTTCCTTCGAAACCCCTTAGCTCTACTTCCCCAGCTCGCTACGTCGCTGCATGTGCATCATTTTCTACCTCTCAGCCCCTCTCGATCGGATGGTCCAACGTCACCTATTTTTTTCTTCTATTGTTAGAGGTAAAGCTACTTCATGGAGTCGAATCTTGTACTTTGTTCAAATAAGAAATAAAGTGGGGGTGGGGGAATTTAGTATGTACATCGGACTTGGTACAAACAGGAAGGAAAGGGGGTGAAAGTAGTACAGACTGGTCATCCAACGGGTCTCTTGGTCGAAAAGGGAAATATCGGGGTAACGCTGTACACAGTGGTATGCCCAGGACTAGATTTTCTATCCACACATAGGAGTAGGTGGATAGAGTGAGCAAAAATGGGACCAACCCAGATATGTTTCTTGGATGTTTGTTTCTCGGGCCAACAAACTCTGAATCACCACTTTATGCCCCTGTTTAGGTACATGGTGCTGGACTACTGGTGCACCCACTGTCCCATGCCCTTATACCAAATATTTAGCTGTTCTTAATCTAATGCCCCTGGTAAAATGAAGCCATGCCACTCTTATAAGCCATGACAAGTTTAGCCAAAAATATTTCTTGTAATTGTTTGAGACTTTGACTGTTTCCATTGTAGCTTTTTGTGCAAACAGGGATATCCATTTCACCATGTTGCTGTTGTGACCTTTTCGTGCACTGCACAAAACACTTCTTAAAAGAAGTGACTTTTGTGCTGTTTAACTGGAATGTCAGAATGGAATAGTTTATTCATTTCAGTGGAACTGCACAAAGGGAGATATGTGTTCCAATCCTCATCATCCATATTGGCGCCATAACCTTCCTTTAGGTAAGAATGATATTTAATGCATGTGTACATCTCTATTTTGCGACTCCCATGAGAAAATAATGATATTGTTTACTAGTACACTTGTACTCCCTCACTGACAAAACCAATTCAGAAATAGAAGGCCAATCATGTACTTGGTTTCACCAACTGGTGAGGAGAAAGAGAAACAGAGGATGAAGAGGAAGAAGAAGAAGAAGAATAAACGGTGCCAAGGTGATCTTGCTGAAGCTAGAGGCCTCAGTCGAGGCCATTCAAGGGCTCCGGCAACGTCTACCTTACGTGTGAGACGATCCTCCAGGGAGCCCTTCCACTTCTACTGCCTCTCCTGCAAGGTCACTTAATTAATTAGGAGTACTTAAGTACCACTAATTTATTGCTGCCTAATTTTCCTGTCGGAGTTAAACAAATCTTTAGTAGCCCCTTATGATGAATCATGTACGTGTGTATGTTTGTCTATGGAGGTGAATCATGTGGTGGAGCAGGGAGGAATATTGTTAGTGTCATGACATAATAGTGCTATTGTTTTGCATGTCAATTTATTGCCATTGGTTTAATGAGGCAATGTTTTGTGTATTGTCCATCATGAATTTGATGCTACTGTTAGAGTAATATGCTAATGACTTTCTATCCTTTCTCACCAAGCTAATGAAGGTTTCACCTTGTTCCTACTTGTGCAAACAGGGATCATGTTGTGCCAATCATACATTTTAGTGGAACTACACAAGACAATACAATGAACAGGGATCATGTTGTGCCAATCTTTCCATATAATCTCAGCACTGGTAAACAAGAGTGATTTCAACCATACATTTTAAGTGCACGATTCCAGTGAGTGCTTTATCATCTCTTATGGGACTACATGAATAAGCTATTTTCCTCAGGTTTGTACCAGCCTAAGACCTTCATCCATATTAGTTTGCTGTCATCTCTATTTGTATCGTGCTACTGTCATGAGAAACTCCGTTATCTTTGCACGTTAAAGTTTTGCAACCTATGATACATGGCAATGCTTTGAGTGTTGAGCTAATTGGCACTGATTAAATAAACAAATACCTCTCTTTAAGCAAGACTACTATGTTGCTAACTTTACCCATTAAGATAATGAGGGTGCTTCTATTTGTTAGTGTATGTTTCATCAACTAGTCCCACTATTACAGTAATCTCACTCTCTCAATATATGTGCCAACAGGGATGCTCGATTTTGGTGAAACTGCACAAAAACTTCGAGTGTTTCATTGCCTCGACAGCTTCCTTCCTTTCCTGTCAGTCGCTAATCTGGGCTTGCATTCTTCCTTTGTTGTTAGTCGCTTGGCTTATCTCGGCTTCCAGTCAAAGGAAATAGTAATTGATATGCTACCTCACATAGGTTGGTACTGGTCTTTATCCTGATTATTGTGCTTGTCATATGTATTGGTAAGTTGGTATTGTGCTACTGTTTGCCGATTTCATAAAGGAGTAACTTGGAGCCTGAACTCGCATGCAAATCATTACATTGGGTGATTTTAGTAGAACTGCACAAGGAGATCAGATGGACAGGTACTTATGTTGCTGCTATGTACTCCAAAGTTCACTCAGACAAGCATCGATGTTGACAAGAATAAGTGCCTATATTCATTCGAGTATCAACCAGCGTCAACCAGTTGTCAAACTCCAAGTATTAGGAGAGTGAACACCAAAAATATTGTTTGGCGCATAGCCCAGAAAAACGCAGTCCAGTCTTTGGTCCCAACTTGTGCCATTTGATTATCGGCAGATATGGTAGCAAACTTTATGGCATGGAGTCTAAAGATTCCAGAGAAGTTGGTTGACGTGTAAATTCATCTGGCACTTAATTAGTCTGCACGCCAGGGATGCTCCATTTCAGTTGAACTACACAAAAAATTTGGGTGGTTCATTTTCTCAACCGCCTCCTTTCTCATCTGTATTGTAGAATTTTGGCGAGCTACAGGACCAAGATGAGCCAGTAAACTAGTGGATGAATGTAGTGGCCAAGTTGCTCAAACCTCCCTCGGCACGAGGCCACTATTTGAGGATAAACCTACAAGCAAAGTTCAGATTGTCTGTGCTGCCTCTTATGTACTTGAAAGTTTACTCGTACAAGCATTAATTTTAGCAAGAAGTACCTCCGACTGAACACCATTTACCAGTCTATACCCTAGGTAATTAAAGTTCGTCCATGGATCATATTGGATGTGATCTCAATCATTTGGATGCATAAACATACTGAACATGTGTATATCTGAATCTTTTTGTGAATTATCTATGAATATTGTTGGGTGATCTATCAATCATTTGGATCCATATGTCACAGCCCCAGATCAGCCCTTGCTTGATTTCTCTTGCATCCATGCATCATGTTTAAATTCAAATGAAATTTGAATTGAGGAATTTTCAAAGCCTCAGAAACCTTTTAAAAATGATCAACATTAAAATCTTTTCAAAGAAGCCCAAGAAAATGTTCCTGTTAAACCTTGAAAAATATTGGCAAGAATAAAATTCAAACCAATATTTTTGGAATCACAGAAATATTTATTTTGGGCCTTTTTGAATTAAATCAATGACATATTTGGGTTGGATTTATTTCTGTTTCATAAGAAATAAAGTTCATATATTTTTGTGAGTTGCCTATGACCTTGGACTAGTTTCTGAGCTCACATAACAATTTACAGAAAGTTTAGAAAATGATTTGATGTTTTAAATCAAGTCAAAACAAATAGCAGAAAAATTAGAAAAGAGAAATAAAAGTCAGAGAGGAGGGAAAATTTACCTGGCCTCACCTGTGCGGCCCACGAGCCGGCCCAGCCCAGCTGGCCGATGCCAGTCACCTCCCACCTCGCGCCAGAAGGACGCAAGGCGTGTGTTCGCCGCACGCCGGCACGCGCCCGCGCCACCTCCTGCTTCCCGCCGCTTCCCGACGCGGCTGTGAACGCCACGCACCTCCCCTCGACCCCCCTCGCTCCTCTCCCTCCCTCTCTGCTCTCTCCCTCGCCCTCTGCTCCCTCTCCCGAGCACACCCGAGCGGAGCTCGTCGTCGCCGACGCAAATTACCGCGGCCACTGTCCATCCCGTGCCTCCCCGATGGGTCCAGAGGAACCGCCATCGCCTTCTGCGTCGTCTACACCAACCCATTCGACCGCGGGAGCCCTGCAGCGTCTTCCCCGAGCTCATCCCCAACCTTCGGCCGCCGGCAACCTCACCGGCGATTCGCCGCCGTCTCCGCCTCCCCGAGCCCGCTGAGTCCTCCCTTGAGATCACTGTGAGCCCCTGAACCGTTTCCCCCTACTCCCGTGCTCGATTTCGAGCTCTAGCTAGACTAGCCACCGTGCCCGAAGCTCGCCGCCGCATGAGCTCGTCGCCGTCGTGGCTCCGGCGACCAAATGGCCCCGCGCGTGCGTCCGTTGCACTCGCGACGTTCCGTAGAGCAACTCTAGCGCGATAGCCCGTTTGTTTGCAAGCCGCAGCACTAACCCCGCACCCACCCAAACTCCGGCGGCCGCAAAAGAGCTCGCCGCCGTCGACTCCGGTCACCACAGGCCCAGCCACTACCACCATTCGACGCGCGCCTGCAAGAGCTCTCCAATGAGCCCAAGAACGGCCTCGTCCGTGCCCTGTGGGCGCTTTCCGAGCCGCGCCGCCGTCTCGGGCCTCGCCGGCGTCGAGTCGCCGGTGGGTTTGACCTAGTTTGACCCCAGTTTGACTCCCCCTGAGTCACTGACGTGTGGGCCCATGCTCTTAACTAAACTAGATTAGTATTAGTTTAGCGCTAATTAATCTGGATTACTTAGGTTAGTCACTGACAAGCAGGTCCCACGGGTCAGGTTTGACCCTGGCCAGCCCGTTGACTCGCTGACGCAGTGATGACGTCAGGCTGACGCAGTAAAGCATTATCTGGATTTAAGTTTATTCAGGAAATTCCAGAAAATAGTATAAACTTCTAAAAATCATATAAAATCAACCGTAGCTTAGAATGAAATAATTTATATATGAAAAATTATCAGAAAAATGCAATCTATCCATCTGTATCATTTTCATGCATGTCAAACTAAGTTATACCTGCTGTATAGGTGAAAACATGATAATGACATTATAAATGCTAAATATTGAGTTTGCATATGAACCCTTAGTTCATATGGACCTCATTTAAACTGTTGCTAGATGCATTAGTGTAAATCATAACATTCTTGACATGTCATGACCATGCATTATACTGTCGCATTGCATTGATTGTGTCCTTCTCTGTTTGCCGGTAACCGTCCCCTCTCAGTAGCCGATGCTCCGATGACGTGATCGATGACACCGATGAAGAACTATAATATCTTCAGAAGTGCCAGGCAAGCAAAACCCCCTTGTTCATTCCGATACAATCCCATTCTCTCGCTCCTGCTCTCTTCTACTGCATTAGGACAATCGATTCAACTGTTACATGCTGCGGTAGTTGAACCCCTTTTCCTCTGCATGACCTGTCATTGCCACAGTAAATAGATGAAACCCACTAGCATGAGTAGGAGTTGTTTGAGCCCTGATGTGCCTACTCATTCATGCTTGTTTGTCATGCCTGCTACTGCTTAGAGTTGAGTCGGGTCTGATTCATCGGGGATGAATTGGAATGGTGATGAACATGTCCTACTGTGTGTGAGCCAAGTGTGTGAACACGATTTGGTAAAGGTAGCGGTGAGAGGCCATGTAGGAGTACATGGTGGGTTGTCTCATTGAAGCCGTCCTCAGGAACTGAGTTCTGTGTTTGTGATCCATGATACTGTTACTACCACGCATTGGGCCCGAAACCAATGGACCCTCTCGGCTTCTTAATCACCCTTGTCCTCTGTCCAGGAGTTGCAAGTAGTTTCTGGTGTTTGTAGTATGCTGGAGGCTGTGGACAGCGCTGACCGAGGGGTGGGCTGTGATGCGGTAGGCACGTGGCACGGTGTACCGGGCGCCCGTTTGGTGTCTCGGGAACCCTGCACACATCGTTCGGGGCCGTATGTGGAAACCTCGGCCGGACTCCTTGCGGATGGAACCTGAATAGGCGATAAACCTGGACTAGAGACTTGAGTGTTTAGGTAGGCTGTGGCCGACTCCCTCGCCAGGCTTCCGCTTGAAGGTTGCCGAGGTACACGACATGTACATGGTGGTAAGTGGCGAGAGCGTGTGTGACGAAGTACACCCCTGCAGGGTTAATATGATCTATTCGAATAGCCGTGTCCGCGGAAATGGACTTCTGGGTTGCCTATAACAGTTCATAGACAAGTGAAAGTGGATACTCTAAAATGCGCAAGATAAGCGTGAGTGCTATGGATGGCGTTCTCGTAGGGAGACGGGAGCGGATCCATAGTGGTGTATTGATATGGTGAATATGTGGACTCGTGTGCGCCACCCCGAAAGAGTTGCTTGCAGTCGTAGTTCAGGTTAGCCACTGAGTCAAAGCTGGCTTGCTGCAGTTAAACTCCACCACCCCCTTTTGGTACCGATGCATATGTAGATAGTTCTGATGTAAGTCTTGCTGGGTACACTTGTACTCACGTTTGCTTATTTTATGTTTTGCAGAGAGGCGTCAGTCTCGCTAGTAGTCCCGTGTGGACTTCGACGTTTAGCTTGATACCTCAGCTACGATCTTGTGCCCTCGGCAGGATCTGGTAGATAGTCAGGCTTCTCAGCCTTTTTCATTTGTAGATGTCTGTACTCAGACATGTTAAGCTTCCGCATGTGCTTTGACTTGTATGCTCTGAATGTTGGGTCATGAGACCCATGTTTGTAATATCTGGCTCTTCGGAGCCTAATGAATAAATACTCTGAGTCGTAGAGTCTTGTTGTGATGCCATGTTGTATTTGCACATATCGAGCATATTGTGTGTATGATTGAAATGCTTGGTATGTGTGGGATCCGACAACCTAGTTGTTTATCCTTGGTAGCCTCTCTTATGGGGAAATGTAGTCTTGTGCTTCCATGAGCCATAGTAGTCCGCTACAGCCCGGTTCACCGGAGTCCTGCTAGCCCAGCACTATTGCTCCGGAACACTTGACTGGCCGGCATGTGATTCACTTCGTTCCTGTGTCTGTCCCTTCGGGGAAATGTCACGCGGTGACATCCGGAGTCCTGCCTAGCCTGCTACAGCCCGGGTTCCCGGAGTCCTGTTAGCCCAGTGCTACAGCCCGGATTCGCACGCTGCTGACCGACACGTTCGATGTTGATTCATGTATGCCTGTCCCCATACGTTAGTGCCGCTTTGGGTTCACGACTAGCCATGTCGGCCCGGGTTCTCTGTCATATGGATGCTAGCGACACTGTCATATACATGAGCCAAAAGGCGCAAACGGTCCCGGGCCATGGTAAGGCGACACCCGTGGGAATACCGTGCGTGAGGCCGCAAAGTGATATGAGGTGTTACAGGCTAGATCGGTGTGACTTGGAATCGGGGTCCTGACAGCGTTGGTATCAGAGCCTGACTGCCTGTAGGATTACCAAGCCAAACTGGTCGAAGTTGAGTCTAGAAATGCTTTCCTTATATAAGGGAATTGATTGTGGAAGGGAACGTAAGGCTCTTTTTACTCCTTTACCTTATGCCCTTCTGATCTGAGTCATCCTCTTCTCTTCTACGGGGATTAAGAACTAGGCTTCTCATCTTTCTATCAGGATCACGTGTTACTAATCCGTAGACTCGTAGGATTGATGGATTTAAGCCTCAGTTCAGTTCCTACTACTTCCGTATGTTGACCATTGATCCCGGAAGTTTATATTGTGATCCTGAGTGGTCATGCCACTATTTTGCAGGATGTCTCAAGTATTTTTGAGCATTTACAGTCGTTATGCTATCCGAGTCATCCCAGGCTTCTAAATAATCTGATGCATTTGCAAATCCCTTCTTTCCGTTCTCGATGTTCCTTTAGGCCAGGTTAATCACACTAATTGCTGAGTTGAGGTACTCTATTGCCTCGACATATATGTTGGAGTTATTATTATGACCCTAGGTGTCTTAGGGGATCATCTAGTAACCTAGCCATGTTGTGTGTCCCAGTGTGATGATTCTGGCCATCATTCTTGAAAGCATCCCGTGATGCCATTTAGTTAGTAGGCATTCTATTTCTGGGTTCTTGAGCCCAAGATTCACTCCACTTACCTCCTATTGATAGTGTTTGCTCGTTCCTTTAGGTTATTAGTAACCTTTGTGATAGTCCTCGAGGTTCATGGTATATCCTTCTTCCAAATATCATGAACTGCTTATGGAAGAAGTTCCTCGCGGAACCGAAAGATCACAACTAGAGTGCTCTTGAGGAGTACTCCAGTCATATTATGGCTCTGCCAGTCCTTCCTCCTCTGCATGGGTTATCCGGAAGAAATATGTTGAATTTGTTCGACATACTAATCCATGCATCCACAACTTAGAAAAACATATGTTCCTTTGGGTTGTCCCTCTTTAGTTATTTTCTGGCCCTCGTCTATCAATTGATAGTCAGGAGTAATTGTGCATTTGTGTTATCAATGCCTATTATTCTTGTGGTCCGCCAAGCCATTCTATTCCGGAATGACTAGGAGAAACAAACTCCAGTACCTCGTCCATCTCTGGGATTGGGTCAAAGTAGTTGTATTCCACAGATCAAATGCCAATCCAGTTTTTGTTCTGTTCTACCTTGGAGTGTTACCATCTTTATGTCAAGAGTGTCATGAGAATTGCACCACCTCTTATGAATTCTTGATTTAGTGATACTCCTCGCCATCATCGTTCATTCCTCGGTCTCCGTGTTATTATAACCGGAATACCGACAAGCGAACTGTGATGTGTGAAATCAATACTCCTAGCAACTCTGTTGCTTGGTAGCAAATGGACAATATTCTCATCCTTAGCATGTTGGCTATTGAATCATCATTCTAAGGTTGATCGTGCTACCTAGTCCTTACCCCCGGTGCACTTTTCGATCAATGAGTTAGGATAGTGTCAGTCCTTGCTTGTTCGGTCATATCGTCTTGCCCTGAAAAGCAAGATTGTTCTCGATCTTAATAACATGTCGGTGGATCGTGATTTTCCAAATATCTTCTTGGAAGTACCACCAGGTTGTCCATGACCGATATGTTGAGTCGTGAACAAGTTGGTTTTCCTGTAAACCACCCCTTCTCCAAGAATCCGTGTTGGATACCCTGAGCTAGTTGGTCAAGCTAAACAAAAACTTGGAGAGTTGGAAGATAAAAGCTTGCCAGCTTAGCTCATTTGAAGGGATATATTTGCGTGTGTTGAAGATAGATAATATCTTCATCGATTGGTCCCTGTGATCAGTTGTTGGACCTATTGTCGTATCAAGACTTTGATTTGAGTATGGGCTATCATCAAATCAAATCAGAACCAACGATGTTCATAATGTTGTCTTACTCGTGGTTGATCCCTCGAGCATACACCGTTATATCTTTTGGATCTGACCAATGCTATCACCGTGTTCACATGATGGTGGAAGTCCAGTGATATGGAAATTCCGATGAGTTGCTATTGAGCCCATCAGCATCATCTCGTCTCCTCCATGATTCATGTTGAACATCCAGCTAGTGTTGGAAACTTGTGTAAGCATTTTCTTCATGCCCCGTTCATGAAGTATATGTTTGGATGAAAGTAGTGACTTCCCCTAAATTCATGTGCAATCGATGTAAGTTGCCGCCGTGAATTCGAGGGAGCTTGTTTTTCTTCCTTTGGAATCATCCCAAGTCAGTCATGCATTCGTGCGAAGTATTCTATGGTTTGGTAGATTAATTACCTCCATTCCATATGTGTTCCTAGCACACCAAGCCACTGATTGATTTGTTCAAGGAAAAGGAGTTGTTGTGCGAATACTAGTTCATGCACAAGGCTTCGATATCCTCGTTGATGGACTCCCCACCCGAACTCGGTAGTGTTTTATTATAAGACTACTACGTGGTCATGCTTGTCTGGGACAGTGTGTCACATGTATGTAGCAGAACCAGCTCATGTTTTGGAGCTTGCTACCGTAGCTCATTTCCCGAGAATCTCGCAACGTCATCTCGTCGGTTTGTGTTGCAAACTTTCTTTTTCCGGACATGCTGTCTGAAATATCCTGTTACCAACCAGATCCGAATCTCAGGCAGATATGATGGTTGGAACATCCCCCAACAGCTATAATATTGGTCTTCGTAATCCGGTAAGTGGATGTCGTGGCCAACACACCCAGCCGGAAGACCTATTATTGTAGTAACTTGATTGAGGAAGTTGGCCACCTCCCCATAAGGATTCCGTAGGATTTACTTCCGCAGTTATTCCTTATGGATTCCTGCGCTCCCGAAGTCCGACCCACTACTTGATGTTCAAGATTCCAAACCACATCTAATGGGTTACGCTAGAACATCAAGGAGAACATTAGAAGCGGAGTGCTAAATGTCTCTCGGTCGATCATCCAGATTTTGCTCCCTTGGCTTCGCTAAGGTGAAATCTGAGCAAGTGTTGTCCTCCTTTGCACCTGCATCCTCCATCACCGTTCATCATGGTAGTATGTTGTGTTGCCAGGATCCTCGGCACGGATGTTGGTAGAACCTTGATGAATATGGAAATGCTCAAGTTCTTGAGAGCACGCACAAGCGCTAGGTGTTTTCACCGGCACTAACTGGGATTGCTCCCAGATTCCTTCGGTTATGCTAAACCTTTCAAACAGTAGTTTCACTCTCTACTGTTGAGCTTCTCCCCAGTTACTAGAATCATTCCTAGCATTTCCATTTTTGTTCCCAGCTTGCACCGTCATTGTGCCATCCTGCCTTGGATTACCCTTCCCAGTAATTACTGATAAGGACCATCTTCAAAAGTGGTCCCACCAGGGGTTCCGACCATTTCCGGTGATAAGTAAATCACCCCTTGTGTTGTCTGCAACAAGGTAGTCCACATCATCCATTCTGGTCCGAGTATGCCATTCTTTAGAATCCGTTCACACGATCGTTTGTGATTGCCTTAGGCTAGTATAAAGAGTTTCAATGATCTTAGGATCAAAAGTAATTCTTTTTGCCACTTAAGGGAATAACTCTACGAGTCACCCTCCCCAAGGTGCCCCGTTATGGAATCATGGCAATTTTTCCTCGCTACATTGAAACCCTCGTCAAATTGTTTCTTCCGTCCCTCCTGATGCATGTTTTGTCTCTCAGCTCCAGAGATGCTTCCATGTCTCATTCCACGAGTTGATCTTGTGATCATTAAGATGATCCTAAGTTGCTCGAACCTCAGGAAGATCGATTCTTCTAAATTCTCCCTTTCTACTCGTTGTCATGTTGGATGTAGTTCTCAAAGCAAAGACGTCAACGTTAATTGAAGCAACGGATCAACATCCTCGCGAAGAGCAATTGGATCATGAAGATCGTGTTAGCTTTGTGTCCCCTCTGTCTTCTTACCTCACGTCTTGAATCTCGGGACGAGATTCTTGTTTAGTGGGGGTGAGCTGTCACAGCCCCAGATCAGCCCTTGCTTGATTTCTCTTGCATCCATGCATCATGTTTAAATTCAAATGAAATTTGAATTGAGGAATTTTCAAAGCCTCAGAAACCTTTTAAAAATGATCAACATTAAAATCTTTTCAAAGAAGCCCAAGAAAATGTTCCTGTTAAACCTTGAAAAATATTGGCAAGAATAAAATTCAAACCAATATTTTTGGAATCACAGAAATATTTATTTTGGGCCTTTTTGAATTAAATCAATGACATATTTGGGTTGGATTTATTTCTGTTTCATAAGAAATAAAGTTCATATATTTTTGTGAGTTGCCTATGACCTTGGACTAGTTTCTGAGCTCACATAACAATTTACAGAAAGTTTAGAAAATGATTTGATGTTTTAAATCAAGTCAAAACAAATAGCAGAAAAATTAGAAAAGAGAAATAAAAGTCAGAGAGGAGGGAAAATTTACCTGGCCTCACCTGTGCGGCCCACGAGCCGGCCCAGCCCAGCTGGCCGATGCCAGTCACCTCCCACCTCGCGCCAGAAGGACGCAAGGCGTGTGTTCGCCGCACGCCGGCACGCGCCCGCGCCACCTCCTGCTTCCCGCCGCTTCCCGACGCGGCTGTGAACGCCACGCACCTCCCCTCGACCCCCCTCGCTCCTCTCCCTCCCTCTCTGCTCTCTCCCTCGCCCTCTGCTCCCTCTCCCGAGCACACCCGAGCGGAGCTCGTCGTCGCCGACGCAAATTACCGCGGCCACTATCCATCCCGTGCCTCCCCGATGGGTCCAGAGGAACCGCCATCGCCTTCTGCGTCGTCTACACCAACCCATTCGACCGCGGGAGCCCTGCGGCGTCTTCCCCGAGCTCATCCCCAACCTTCGGCCGCCGGCAACCTCACCGGCGATTCGCCGCCGTCTCCGCCTCCCCGAGCCCGCTGAGTCCTCCCTTGAGATCACTGTGAGCCCCTGAACCATTTCCCCTACTCCCGTGCTCGATTTCGAACTCTAGCCAGACTAGCCACCGTGCCCGATGCTCGCCGCCGCATGAGCTCGTCGCCGCCGTGGCTCCGGCAACCAAATGGCCCCGCGCGTGCGTCTGTTGCACTCGCGACGTTCCGTAGAGCAACTCTAGCGCGATAGCCCGTTTGTTTGCAAGCCGCAGCACTAACCCCGCACCCACCCAAACTCCGGCGGCCGCAAAAGAGCTCGCCGCCGTCGACTCCGGTCACCACAGGCCCAGCCACTACCACCATTCGACGCGCGCCTGCAAGAGCTCTCCAATGAGCCCAAGAACGGCCTCATCCGTGCCCTGTGGGCGCTTTCCGAGCCGCGCCGCCGTCTCGGGCCTCGCCGGCGTCGAGTCGCCGGCGGGTTTGACCTAGTTTGACCCCAGTTTGACTCCCCCTGAGTCACTGACGTGTGGGCCCATGCTCTTAACTAAACTAGATTAGTATTAGTTTAGCGCTAATTAATCTGGATTACTTAGGTTAGTCACTGACAGGCAGGTCCCACGGGTCAGGTTTGACCCTGGCCAGCCCGTTGACTCGCTGACGCAGTGATGACGTCAGGCTGACGCAGTAAAGCATTATCTGGATTTAAGTTTATTCAGGAAATTCCAGAAAATAGTATAAACTTCTAAAAATCATATAAAATCAACCGTAGCTCAGAATGAAATAATTTATATATGAAAAATTATCAGAAAAATGCAATCTATCCATCTGTATCATTTTCATGCATGTCAAACTAAGTTATACCTGCTGTATAGGTGAAAACATGATAATGACATTATAAATGCTAAATATTGAGTTTGCATATGAACCCTTAGTTCATATGGACCTCATTTAAACTGTTGCTAGATGCATTAGTGTAAATCATAACATTCTTGACATGTCATGACCATGCATCATACTGTCGCATTGCATTGATTGTGTCCTTCTCTGTTTGCCGGTAACCGTCCCCTCTCAGTAGCCGATGCTCCGATGACGTGATCGATGACACTGATGAAGAACTATAATATCTTCAGAAGTGCCAGGCAAGCAAAACCCCCTTGTTCATTCCGATACAATCCCATTCTCTCGCTCCTGCTCTCTTCTACTGCATTAGGACAATCGATTCAACTGTTACATGCTGCGGTAGTTGAACCCCTTTTCCTCTGCATGACCTGTCATTGCCACAGTAAATAGATGAAACCCACTAGCATGAGTAGGAGTTGTTTGAGCCCTGATGTGCCTACTCATTCATGCTTGTTTGTCATGCCTGCTACTGCTTAGAGTTGAGTCGGGTCTGATTCATCGGGGATGAATTGGAATGGTGATGAACATGTCCTACTGTGTGTGAGCCAAGTGTGTGAACACGATTTGGTAAAGGTAGCGGTGAGAGGCCATGTAGGAGTACATGGTGGGTTGTCTCATTGAAGCCGTCCTCAGGAACTGAGTTCTGTGTTTGTGATCCATGATACTGTTACTACCACGCATTGGGCCCGAAACCAATGGACCCTCTCGGCTTCTTAATCACCCTTGTCCTCTGTCCAGGAGTTGCAAGTAGTTTCTGGTGTTTGTAGTATGCTGGAGGCTGTGGACAGCGCTGACCGAGGGGTGGGCTGTGATGCGGTAGGCACGTGGCACGGTGTACCGGGCGCCCGTTTGGTGTCTCGGGAACCCTGCACACATCGTTCGGGGCCGTATGTGGAAACCTCGGCCGGACTCCTTGCGGATGGAACCTGAATAGGCGATAAACCTGGACTAGAGACTTGAGTGTTTAGGTAGGCTGTGGCTGACTCCCTCGCCAGGCTTCCGCTTGAAGGTTGCCGAGGTACACGACATGTACATGGTGGTAAGTGGCGAGAGCGTGTGTGACGAAGTACACCCCTGCAGGGTTAATATGATCTATTCGAATAGCCGTGTCCGCGGAAATGGACTTCTGGGTTGCCTATAACAGTTCATAGACAAGTGAAAGTGGATACTCTAAAATGCGCAAGATGAGCGTGAGTGCTATGGATGGCGTTCTCGTAGGGAGACGGGAGCGGATCCATAGTGGTGTATTGATATGGTGAATATGTGGACTCGTGTGCGCCACCCCGAAAGAGTTGCTTGCAGTCGTAGTTCAGGTTAGCCACTGAGTCAAAGCTGGCTTGCTGCAGTTAAACTCCACCACCCCCTTTTGGTACCGATGCATATGTAGATAGTTCTGATGTAAGTCTTGCTGGGTACACTTGTACTCACGTTTGCTTATTTTATGTTTTGTAGAGAGGCGTCAGTCTCGCTAGTAGTCCCGTGTGGACTTCGACGTTTAGCTTGATACCTCAGCTACGATCTTGTGCCCTCGGCAGGATCTGGTAGATAGTCAGGCTTCTCAGCCTTTTTCATTTGTAGATGTCTGTACTCAGACATGTTAAGCTTCCGCATGTGCTTTGACTTGTATGCTCTGAATGTTGGGTCATGAGACCCATGTTTGTAATATCTGGCTCTTCGGAGCCTAATGAATAAATACTCTGAGTCGTAGAGTCTTGTTGTGATGCCATGTTGTATTTGCACATATCGAGCATATTGTGTGTATGATTGAAATGCTTGGTATGTGTGGGATCCGACAACCTAGTTGTTTATCCTTGGTAGCCTCTCTTATGGGGAAATGTAGTCTTGTGCTTCCATGAGCCATAGTAGTCCGCTACAGCCCGGTTCACCGGAGTCCTGCTAGCCCAGCACTATTGCTCCGGAACACTTGACTGGCCGGCATGTGATTCACTTCGTTCCTGTGTCTGTCCCTTCGGGGAAATGTCACGCGGTGACATCCGGAGTCCTGCCTAGCCTGCTACAGCCCGGGTTCCCGGAGTCCTGTTAGCCCAGTGCTACAGCCCGGATTCGCACGCTGCTGACCGACACGTTCGATGTTGATTCATGTATGCCTGTCCCCATACGTTAGTGCCGCTTTGGGTTCACGACTAGCCATGTCGGCCCGGGTTCTCTGTCATATGGATGCTAGCGACACTGTCATATACGTGAGCCAAAAGGCGCAAACGGTCCCGGGCCATGGTAAGGCGACACCCGTGGGAATACCGTGCGTGAGGCCGCAAAGTGATATGAGGTGTTACAGGCTAGATCGGTGTGACTTGGAATCGGGGTCCTGACACCATAGACATGCTGAACTTGTGTATATTTGAATCTTTTGAGTTGTTGATAGTGAATGTTGGCTATGAATATGAACGTGTCCTGTGAAGCTGAGTTTGATACGAATGTTTACCTTTTCTGTTGTACTTGTGTGTGAACTTGTTAGTATGCCTACTGTGGGGTATGTGATGTGTGGGTGTAAACGGCACACCTTCTTCCCGAGAAGAATTGCACCTGCTTTGTTAGGGTAGCAACGGTGCATCAGCTCTTTTTAATCTTTTTGCTCTGTCTTGCCCCCTCCCCCGCTCAACCCATGCCGTAATGTTTTTGGCCTCAAAACAAACATAGTACTGCGTTGTTTTTGGGGCTTGATGAAAAATCGAGTGCTGGTTTCTGTAGGTTGGCCCACCCAGCAAATGGTTTGCTGGTCCACCACGGACTGGGAGGCTAAAAATACAAGTTGTATGGTGCAGAGGCAAGTAAAAAACGCCATCGAGAGCCATCCACCGAAGAAAAAAATCGCTCCTGATGTGCTTCTTCAGTCGTGCCACCGGCCCCCTCTTTAATCCAGTTCGCTCGGGGATCCGGTATCATTTTTTCCAGAGGGCGAACAAGTGTCAGCTAGGCCTAGGTTTTGTATTTTACCATGCGTAGCCCACAACATATGGTGACAGTGGCTTCAACTTATTTTTTGAGGTCCATACCGGCCTATGGGCTTTTTCTTAAAGATCGGCAGCCCAATGTATTTTTTAACCACATTATATATTTATATTATTACTATTATCGCATATTTTATAGAGACTTATATATACATTATAAAAACATCCCACGTGTTATTAACTTATAAAAGTAAATGTTTAACAGAAGTTGGCAAGGAAAATCCTGGTTGTTTTTGACTCACAGGCAAGGAAAATCCTGGTGATTGCGTACAAAAGCTTGCGAAGATTTTAAGGACCAATGTAATAATAATGCGCTCATTTTAATTTGAGAAATAACTCGCTAATTTGTTAATTATGTATATATAAAATGTGCCTCTCCAGTTTATTTTTTGATATTAATTGCTCCTTCTAACATAACATTATATATATAACAAGCCCAGCTAATTCGTGTATTTGAAGGAAGTGCAAATGGGCTGGGATTTCTTAGAAAATATAAATGGGCCGCATTGACGCGAAATTATTTGTTCACCCAGCCCAGCAAATGGACTGTACATTCTAGAAAACATGGGCTAAATATATGCCACATTTTTGCAGGCTGATATGTGGGCCAATAGGTCGAAGCCTATGCAGGGCGTTGTTCAGCTTGGTCAACAAATGATTATGACATCCACAGCCATTGGATTTATATCCAACGGCCGGCTTGCACCTTCAGTCTCTCGTCTTCTTCCTCTAGAGTCGCCGGGACCGCCTGGTCTAGCCTCCGGCGGCTAGCGGCTCTGCTTAGCACGCATCGCTGCGAAGCGCTACCCCACCACCGGCCAAGTTATCCCTCCACCCCTCCACACCTCCTGTTATTCTCAACCGACTGCAGCCCCACGCCGCACCAGAACCAGTTATAACCCTTCTCCTCCTCTCAATCTGCAACTCCACTGCCGCGTCTTCCCATCTCCGAGTCATTCCCGTCCGGGGCCTCGCTGTCGTCCACCGCCTCGCTACGCTCGATGCGGCGTGGTAAACAAACGAGAGTCATCGGAAGAGGACTGTACGTGGAGAGCCTGACGGCTGGGACCCACGAGGTCCATGGTTGCACGCATGGAAAGTTCCTCCTTATTAAGCTGAAAAAACTGTTTCCTCCACCTGACAGCTGGGACCCACCGGCTGTATCTTTGCACGGAAGGAAGTGCCTCCTTTTTATGCGAAAAAAATTATTCCTCCCGTTGACAGCTGGGACCCGCAGATTTGGTGGCTGATTTGTGGGCCTACTAAGCGGACATGTATGCAAGGCTTTGTCAACTTAATCAACAAATGATTCTGGTAGCTGGACCGTTGGATGTTAATCCAACAGCCGTGCACCTTCTTCAACCTCTGTTCTTGCTCCTGTCTCCCGTGGGCGGCACCGCGGCTGCGCTGCCGCGCACCCGAACCAGTCAAGTTTCCCACTCCTCTACATCTGCGACTCCACTGCCCCGTCTTCCCCATCTCCGGGTCGTTCCAGTCTGGGGCCTCGCCTCGTCCATCGGCCTTGGTGCGCTCGGCACGGTGTGGTCAACGTGGTGAACAACCAAGAGTCATCGGAAGATGACTGTACGTGAGAGGCTGACAGTGGGGACGCACCACGCCCATGGACGCATGCATGCAACGGAACGCGACGTGGTCAACGTGGTCAAGGAACGACTTCCATCAAAAGTGTACTATACGTGGAGAGGCTGACAGCTGGGTCCACGGCCGCAGCAAGGAAGTGCCTCCTTATTATGTGAAAAATAATGATTCCTCCACCTGACAGCGGGGACCCACCGGACGGGCCACCGTATTTTGCAAAAAAACGTTTCCCCCCTTAGTGCTGGGATCCACCAGACGGGCCACCGTATTTCGTGAAAAAAACGTTTCCCCCACTGTCAGCTCGGACCCACCGGAAGTGCCTCCTTATTACGCAGAAAAATGAATACTCCCCCTGCTAGCTGGGACCCACCTTGGTGGGAGGCTGACTTGTGGGCCTCTAAGTTGATGGGGACGGAGGGCTTTGTCAACTTAGTCAATATGAACGATTCTAGCTCCAGTGACCGTACGATGTCCATCCAACGGCCGTAGTGCTTCTTCAACCTTTGGTCTTCTTGCTCCAGCCGTCCAAACCAGCGCCGGTCGTGCCGCGTGCTCCTGCCTCCCGTGGACGGCTGTGATGCCGCGGAGGCCTCATCGCCCCCTACTACTCCCACCGCTGGCCAGTCCATCCCTCTCTCACCCACACCCCCTGTTATTCTGCGGCGACGGCAGCCTCACACCGTAGCCGAACCAGTGAACCCTCGTACTCCTCTCCGCACGGGCTTCCACTGCCGCGTCTTCCTCGGCTCCGCGTCGTCCCCTTCCTAGGCCTCGCCGTCATCCACCGCCGTGGTGCTCACGGCGCGGCGTGGTCAATGTGGTCAACGGCCGACTTCCATCGAAAGAGTACTGTACGTGGATAGGCTGACAGCTGGGTCCACGGCAGCCGCAAGGAAGTGCCTCCTTATTAGGCGCGAAACAATTTTTCCTCCACCTCACAGCGGGGACCCACCGGACGGGCCACCATATTTCACAAAAAAAACGTTTCCCCCTGACTGCTGGGACCCACCAGCTACATCTTCACACGCAAGGAAGTGCATCTGGCAAAAAAATGATTCGCCCCCCTGACTGCTGGGACCCACCAGCTACATCTTCACACGCAAGGAAGTGCATCTGGCAAAAAAATGATTCGCCCCCCTGACTGCTAGGACCCACCAGCTACATCTTCGCACGCAAGGAAGTGCCTGACAGTCGAGACCAACCTGGTCGAAGCGTACGTAGCGTTGTCATTCTGGTCGCGAACGTGTACGTACATACTGGTCGATGTAGAGGCGTGCACGTGTCGTAGTAGAGGCGCGCACGTGTCGTAGTAGAGGCGCACACGTAGCATATACACGTACGTACAGCGGCCAGTGTGCAAGAAAGAAAATACGGCCACGTACGTACATACGGGCGGGGTCTCGAACGCCTACTCGCGCATACGTACGGCCAGGGCTCGTGTACATGGCTGGGTCGGAACGGAGAAACAGCGTCATCGTCGTGTTCATGCGGATCCAACCGGCTGGGTCGGAACAGAATGTGTCGTCGTGTTCATCGGGAGGGCTTGGACGGAACAGCCGATGGAAACGAGGCCTGGCGTACCGCAGAACAGAGGAAACGGCCTTGTGTTCGACTAGCCATGTTTGAAATGGGATCCTGTTCATCGGGAGGGGTCTGGCGTACTGCAAAACGAAGGAAACGGACTTGTGTTGGAGCGCTACGGTCTAAACGGGGGTCCTATTCATCGGGAGGGGTGTGTCGTACCGCAAACCGGAGGAAACGGACTTGTGTTGGAGCGCTACGGTCGAAACGGGGGTCCTGTTCATCGGAAGGGGTGTGGCGTACCGCAAAATGGGACTCCACGGGATACTATTCATCTCCACCATCGACCTCCTCCAGCCTCCACGGGCTACTGTTCATCCACCGTCGACCTCCTCCAGCCTCCACCGGCGACTGTTCATCCACGCGCTCCTGTTTATCCAGCCACCACCACGGGCTACTCCACCGGCTACTGTTCAACCAGCCCTCTCCATGGACTCCTGTTCAACCACCCCTCCACGGGCTACTGTTCATCCAGCCCTCAACCGTCTACTGTTCATCCAGCCCTCCACGGGGTGGTCCTGTTCATCCAGCCCTCCACGGGGTCCTATTCATCCAGCCCCAACCGGCTCGATCGAGCGGGGTCCTGTTCATCCAGAGGCAACACCACGGGGTCCTGTTCATCCACCCTACCGGGAACTGTTCATCCAAACCCCCCAGCAACGCTCACTGTTCATCTAGAGGCAGCATCGATCAGCTTCAGTTAGCAGCAGTAGCGAAGGAATCGCTCGATCGGGTTCAGTTAACAGCCATCGATCGATCGCTCAGGTTCAGTAACGCGTAGCCTGTGGTGCAATCGCTCGGGTTCAGTAGGCGAACGCCTCGCTCGGGTTCAGTTAGAGCCCAACGCATCGCACCCACGCGCGTGCGTGTATGAGAGAAACGCGCAAACCTCCGTGCATCGCTCGGCCCCGACCACCCACCGTAACCGGGAACACCCCGATATTTTCCTCGCCCTCGCTTCTACCACGGTTTTTCCGTCATGGACGGCCCAAAGAATGTCATGCAGCTGCGTCTCCGGCCTGCCCAGGATGAAAAGCCCATTTTCTGTCATGATTTTTTGTCATAGAAGTAGGAGCCCACCACATCTATGATGATACCGGGTTTTGTCACAATTATCGTCATAGAAGTGTCATAAGTATGACAGAAAAAAAATTCGTTCGGCCCAAAATGTCACGGATGTGTCTTTTTCTTGTAGTGCATGCGTCACATCATAGTAAAGAGGCGGCTCGTGCCTTCCCCATAAAAAAGAGGAAAACGCAGGGGCGCGGCTCATTTACTAACTGGACTCGAGTCGTGGCCTTCAAGGCGCCCGCGCCCGATGATCACGGGGTGGAAAACGGTCGCCTCACTTGTCTCCTTGATTTCGGCTTGCTCGCCACGTGTCCCCCATGCCTCAAAGATGGTAGGCGGTGGACGCGGGGGGCACGGGCCTTAATGATGAGGCGGGGAACCGGGTCGTCGCTGGTTGGAGCAGCGGATCGGTCTCGATTCCCTGCGCCCCTGGTGGCTAGATTGGTTAAGTGGGGTGGCCGAGCCCCAGCCCTGCCCCTTTATAAGAAGGGGAGTGGGATGGAACCTCCCCAAATCTCTCATCATTCATCACCTTCTCCCTTGGCTCCTTCCTTCTGCTATGGCGAGAGGGCGCGCCGGCACTCCGATGGCGGCGACGAGGGTCTCTGCTCGACAGCGCGCCCCACCTTCCCAAGAGCTCGTGGCGGCGGAGCCGGCCGTGAGAGGAAGGGGGAGGGGCGAGGCAGAGGTCGTCATCGTGCTCGGGGAAGAGGAGGACGGGGCAGCGCACCGGCCTCGCCTCCGCCAGTGGCCCCTCCCCCAATGGAGGGCCACGTCGGAGACCAGCCCCGTGAGTTCGTCATCAGGCTGCACCGGCCAGTACGCCGTCGTCTTCGTCTCCCTACTCCGTTTTCTCGGGAGATGGAGCTCGACCCACCACAGGCTTTGAGGTTGCATATGAGGGACTGCGGGAATGGCAGCATGCAAGTCAATGTCGACTTCCCTGCCCCTCAAGTCATGTATCTTCGTCGCGGATGGAAGACCTTCGCTCGTGCCCACAGCCTGTCGGAGGGGCTCGTTCTCCACTTAAAATTAATGGAGAATGGCCTGCTCTCCGTCAAGGTCTTTAGGCACTTGGGAACTCGCCTAAGGTGTTGCGTGGACAGCTCCTCCGATGATGAAGACTCCTCCTCAAGCGGGAGTGACGAGGAGGACAGTGACAACGACGACGAGGGCGTCAAGCGGGAGGACGCCGACTCCGACTCCGACTGACCGCGTCGCCCTCCTCCCTCGGCCACACGCCCTGCCGAGGGCCTTCCTCGTCAAGTTCTCAATCAGCACGTTCCCCGTCACCTCCTTTTTGCCTTTACCTGCCGCACCTGGGAGGAAAAGGGCAAGAACGGGGATCACGGGGCACTTATCTTTTTTTAGCTTTTAAGCCTGCGAGCACTTGTTAGATTTAAACCTTGTAATCCCCTTGCTCATGTTTGCATTCCATATGAACTGTACCTTTTTGGAACGTATTAATGAAAAAGGGTGTTTGCCGGGTTCTTTGTGCGTGAGCGAGGCCCATGCCATGGAGTGAATCCTTGTTATTTCTAAGATAAACATTGTCGCCCGGCAACAACCTTGCCGCCCCCCCACTTCATTCATGACCATACTCACGCCCTCGATGGGGGCAGGGGCGAAGTAGGGTTAGGCCCTTCGTTTGCTTCCTTGTCTCCGCAACTACAACCAAGTTCCGGCCCAGGGAATAGTTCTTGGGCACAGGAAAGGGGGGGCACGGTGTCCCAGGAATAAATGAGGTTTCATACGTCCCAATTCCACACGGAAAAGCATAACAGGGCATAAAGGACTTATCTGGATCTACAGCCCCCGACAACCTTGGCTTGTCGTGGTCGGGTGCTTGAATCTGCACCGGCAATGGCTTGCCGGGGTTGGGGATGTCGATCCATCTCCCTGCCCTTAAATGGCTTAGCAGAAACGCCTGTGCAGCCTGCGAACCAAAGAAAAGACTGGAAAGGACAGAAAGACACACACCCGACCTCTATGCTAGGGGTTAGTTGCCGCCGAGCACTATCAACCCTACCAAAGAGAGACTTAACCTAGCATGCACTACAAAAAAAATACACTTCCGTGATGATACGTGTTTGTCACAGTAGGTCGGATTTTTGGTCATGCATGTACATCCATGACGATTTCATGACAGAATCAAGATAGTCATACCTGTGCTGTCGTAGAAGTGTTCCATGACATTACCAAAATTATCATCACGGAAGTGTCCACTTCCATGACGATAAATCGCGCGTCACAGAAGTGCTTTCGTCAAGGGTGACCAACACGTGGCATCCACCGTAACGGAACGCCGTTAAGCTATCGGGTCGGGTTTTGGATCCGATAACACGTTAACAGCCCCACCAATGGGAAATTTCCACGTGTAAAATTCTTATTGGCCGGACGAAACACGTGTCAGCTCGTCAGTGGGTCAGATAGGCGCCTATGATATGTCGACACGTGCCACGGCCCACCACTGGCCCATTTAGCTTACAAAGCCGGCCCGTTTGACTTGGTCAAAAGTTAACGGGCTGGCCCATGAAAAGCCTGTTAATGGTCTCTTCGCAAATAGCCCATTTTACGGCCCGTTAACTCACGGCCCGTTAGGCCCTAAAGGAAATCGGCCCAACAACGTCATGTGGGCCGTCGAATAAAACACCAACCCATTTCACTTTTGGCCCATGTATGGCCCACGACGTCATTCGGCCCATATGAGGCCTTCGTATCTTTCAGCCCTTTACAGGCCCACAGTGACTCTAGCCCATAATGAACAGTAATTTTCTTTATACCCGTTAACGGCCCATGATTTACATGGGCCGTTTCCAGCCCGTGTTAGCTTTCGGCCTATTGACGGCCCATACGTTCTTGGGCTCCTTTTCGGCCCTCGATTACTTCCGGCCCGTTACTGGCCTGTTCCCCTAATGGGCCAAATTCGGCCCATGGCAAGAGTCGGCCCGTTACTGGCCTGTTCCCCTAATGGGCCAAATTCGGCCCATGGCAAGAGTCGGCCCGTTACTGGCCTGTTACCCTAATGGGCCAAATTCGGCCCATGGCAAGAGTCGGACCGTTTTTGGCATGTTAACCTGTTGCGTCGTTTCCAGCCCGTCCTATATTCTGGCCCATTAACGACCTGTTATGCCTGTGACAGAATTAAGCCTTTGTTGTCCTATGGCCTGTTAACGGCCTGCTACCGTGCTGGGCCGATACCAATTACGCCCGATTACGGCCCATGTAGACCCATTTATCCGACGGCCCGAGGCCCACCGATTACAGGCCCATTTATCGACGACCCGTAGGAGACCCATGGATCCTACGACCCGTATATGGCCCATGGTAGTTGTGGCCACTAGCAAACCAGGGAAAAAGAAGACTAGGAAATAAATAAGGCCGAAACTAACGCTAGGCTATTAAGGCGATTGCACAGATTACATCCACTCGGCATCAAAGATCGCCACCAGTGCCAATATAGGGAACACCCTACACTATACAAAAATGGCTTGCTGTTTTCTTCAGCCGGTAGCTGCACGTTAAGAATAAATTTTGTATCGCACCAAAACAAATTACAACTATATAACAAAAGGAAGGTTGGCATAAAACTTAACAGTCTAGCAGATAAATGCACCACCAGAAGTTCAGAAGCTCAATTCATTTGACCTGACTGTTACGTTTTCATGTTGTATTGTCCGATGGAGCACCATAACCCTCGCCTTCATTTCCCCTAGGCTCCTGAACAACATAGCAAATGTCTGATAGTCTGGTTTCAGAACCATGCATATCTTAACGACATTGAGCAATGTTTCTCCTTGTTTCAAAAAGGGTCTCTGTTAGGGAATGGACTTGTGTCTGGAGCGCAGATACAACATTGCTTTGAGCTTGCATATCTTGATCATGAGGCAGTTTGGACTATATTGCCTTAACAACCAACCCAGTATTACGCAGGAACGTGCTTTTGGCACTGTTAGTGGACAGGTACTGACCCACTGCAGCAAGAGCTGACATTGCGGTTATAGTTGCCTCGCCACCTTCAGAAGGTGGCGGTTCCACCATTCTTTCCATAGCTTGCTGAAAAGTTGAGGTTTTACATTAGTAGTACCAGAACAGAAGATATTAAGGAGGCAGCAAAACCAAACAAAATAGCTTTGGTCTATATACAGAACTTATTCTGGTGAACCCATGTAAAATATTAGTTGTATTTTATTGCAAAGTACATAATAAAACCAGGTTCCAAACATATGACCATGTACCATCGCTAATGTATTGTCTATTTCTTCACATTGTATTGAGGGCTAAGGATAAAGAGACGAAGTTTATAATATGGTAAGCATAGTATGACATCATTCATATCACAAAACAACTGAGAACAAACAAACAGGCAATTGTAACGTTGTGTGGGCAAGTCCAGCACAGAACTAGATTACGGGTCAAGATCAAAGGAACATCACTCCTCTCTTTTAAACCTTGTAAGGTGCAATGATGCGCTAAGACAATTGTGTATAAAATTGAAAAGAGTAATAGACATTGGCTGCAAACCATGCAGTTCAAGGCACAAGTCAGAGTAAGTAGTAGTTAAAAGGCATGAGGATTAAGGACTTACAATAGCGGCTTTGACTGGTGTAGTCATGCCCTTCTTCTTGCTAGTGTGACAGTCCTTGAAGATTTCCACAACATTTGGTTCAGGTACTTTTTGGTCCTTGCGGGCTTTCCTCTGCATTTCGAACAAGTCAATATTTATCTGATAATATGGTACAACGAAAAGAGTGAAACAGCAGCTAATTACAAGAGCCTCACAGTGTGCAATATAGCTATGAGATCCTGTCGTCTGTTGGAATTTCACTTTCGTACGGTTGGCCTTGTTCTTTGAACAGTTCAGCTACAAGAAGATAAATTTGTGTGGCACATGCGTAAATAGGACTTCAACATGTGATCTGATCACATATATATAATGTACCTGATACTTCGGATCAGACCAGTGTTTAACAAGGCCCCTCCAGTCTTCATCTGATATATTTTCCACTTGAGATGTTTGGGAAAGTTCATTGTTAGCCTTGCCTTCAAAGTGAGTTTTCCTCAAGTTATACCAATACTGTCGCAGAGCAGACTTGAAAACATGGGTGCAAGCTTGTCTGGTTGCATCATCTTGGCTATCCAACTTGAACCTCATCTGTTGAAAATTATGGGAGTCTCATTATCAGCAATGTAGAAAGTATGGGACAGAGCAAGACGATATCACTAGTTTCCATACATAACCATACTTACAGATAAATGGTCGAGGAAGGTGTTGAACTGGGTTTCGTCTTTGTCATTCCTGTACTGAATCCATGTTGGGAGGATACGTACATGACACCTAACGGCAACCGCTGCCTCTGATACTAACTTGGCTGACTCTGTAGCATCACGTGGCCTTTTTAAACCTGCCTCAAAACGGATCTCCATTCTTCCTCCTCTAGATTTAGTTAACCTATCGAGCATTATCCCTGATGTTTGTTTCCTCTTGCGCCTAGGTGCTAGTCCAACAATGAACATAGGAAGTGTTAGTGTACATCAAACTGTGAGACTACATATAAAGAAGCATGCAACTGTAACTTGACTCCAGCAACTACTTTCTTACTGTTGAAGCTCACAAGGTTCATCTGATATTGCCAACTCGTCTTGTGTCAAGAGTGCTTGGGAAGTAGTGTCAGGTGGCAAGGGAGCTTGGGAACATGCTGCTAGCTCAGTTGACGCACGAGTAAGTCGTGCAGCTGGCAGTACTGTGGTAGGTGTTGCAAGAACTAGGGTTGTCTCTGCTTGTTTGGTGGAGCTATTTGTTTCTGTTTGGCTTTTTTGCAACTCGTGTAGCATGGGATGCCGTGTTTGTAGAATTTTCCGCTGGACTTTGACCTTCTATTGCACCATCAATACTAGCAGAATCTGCAGGATTCATCCACTTCTCATTCCCTGCCATTCTGTGTTTCTTCCTCTTTCTCTGTGCCATGTTAAGTCAAGCCGACAAGAAAAACGAATAAAAATTTAGTTCTTCAGAACAAATTGATGCGTGACGTAGACGAACTGAACTTTGATGTTAGACAACCACATGATAGGAGGATGTAATATGTATGAAAAATATGACGGAAGAGATAACCAGAACTATGATGTGTAAAATAAGAAGAAGACATTTCACCAAATTAGAAGCAATGCAATGGAAGGTAGACACCATATGAAAGATGCTACAAATATCGCTCTGCCAAGTTAACAGTGTCTCATCATAAATGGCGTTTAAACAAATGTGAAGCAGTACAAGAAATAAATCATATGCAAGATGCAAACAACATCACACTACCATGTTAGAGGTCTCTCGTCATTAGTGCCATTGCATATTCACAGCTTATGATGTGTAAACTAAGGAGAAGGCATTTCAACAAATTAGAAGCAATGAAAGCTAGACACCATATGAAAGATGCAATGAATATCACTCTACCAAGTTAAAACTGTCTCGTCATAAGTGCCATTTCAACAAATTAGTAGTACAAGCTAGAAATAAATGTGAGATGTAACCTATATCACACTCCGAAGTCAAACGTGTCTTATGATAAGTGAGTGTTGCAGGTTACACAACAGTAGTAATTTGATGTAAGAACATGGTGTGATAGACAGATATTGTATGTTCTAGAAACAGGAACACGTGTCTTATTCAAGTATAATGTGTAAAGTAAGCAGATGGAATTCAACAAAATTAGAAGCAATACAAGCTAGACATCACACATAACATGCAACCACATATAACAGTGCCAAGTTAGAGGGAGCACCGGTGATGCTACACTAGGGGAGACGTGCTCATCATAAACACAGCTTTCTTGAGTGTCTATGCATGTGTTGTCTTGGAAATCATCTTGGGGGTGTGGAGGAGTAGAAACTGTAGAGGCCCTCCGTTTGGAAGGAGCACCTTTATCCGCTGCCTTGCTAACTTCCTTCCGCTTTATTGATTTTGAATTGTCAAGTAAAACCAACAAGAAAAAGCAATGAAATTCTCTCTTCAGAACTCATTCATGCATGATACTGACAATCACTACTTTGATGTAAGGCAAACACATGATACCAGGATGGAATATGTATGAAAAACAGGACGGCATGGCATGTTCACAACTGTTTGTGTAAACTAAGCAGAAACCATTCCAGCAAATAAGAAGCAATGCAAGCTAGACACCACATGAAAGATGCAACCAATATGACTCTGCCAAGTTAAAAGCGTCCCATCATAAATGGAATTTCAACAAATTAGAAGCAGCGCATGCTATAAATCATATGAAAGATGCAACTAATATTGCACTGCATATACTAAAGGTGTCTCGTCATGTTGATTGATGCGGGATACAAAAAAACAATAGTTTTATGTAAGGACATGCTTAATAGACAGATGTACTATGTACTAAATACAGGAAGGCATGTCACATTAACAGGTATAATGTATAAGCTAAGCAGACTAGCACATGCAGTTTAACTAGATTGGAAGAATTACAATCTAGACACCATATGCAACATGCAACCACATATCACGCTGCCAAGTTAGAGCAAGCACCTGCGATGCTAGTGTAGGGGAAATGCTGTAATCAACTACAGAGCTACGTTCACTATCTTCATCTAGCATTTCTGTTTCTTGAGAATCATGTCGGGAGGCTGACGCTGCATTCTTTAAATGAGTAGTCCCCTTGCCTGCCTGCCTCGTCCTAAGTGATTGATGAGGGATACACAAGAACATTAGTTTTATGTAAGAACATGGTTAATACACAGATGTACTAGTATGTACCAAAAACAGAAAGGCATGTCATATTCAAAGGTATAATGTGTAAGCTAAGCAGATGCAATTTAACCAAATTGGAAGCAATACAAGCTAGACATCCGGCTGGAGTGGTGAGCATGATCATCTAGGACCTGAGAGCCTGGTGGGAGGCGGGCTGCATCGCCACCATCGCAGCTTTTTAGTTGGCTTCCAGGTGATGCCTATCTTTGCTGGGCTTGTCACTGGCTCGGCCAGTGCCCTGACTAGCTATTTGTGTTCTGGTGCTCACGGGATGGTGGTTCATGTAAAAAAATATCTTTCCTTATCTTACCAACTTCGGCCTTTCGAATACAAGCTAGATACCATATGGAACATGCAACCACATATGACACCGCGAAGTTAAAGCAAGCACCTGGGATGGTGGTTCATTGCGAGCGAGGTCATCAACTCCAGAGCTACGTTTACCGTCTCCATCTGCTGACACTGCACCCTTTATAGCGCTGTAACGTGTCTTGCCTACCCGCACACGAAGCTGGAGCGACTTCTCTCTTTTCTTTTTGGCTTCTCTCATGGCAGCAGAGTCTGAAATACCCTTGCATAAAAACACAATAGTGAGAGTAAGGGTGAAGTGTGTGCAAAACTAGTGCACTGTAAAAGTAGCAGATAGCTTGTGGCTGAAAAATAAATGACAGAAGACATATGATAGCTCTACAACATTGCATGGCAAACAAAATTAGATTCTACCCCGTATGATTTTGTAATATATGAGCACAGGAAATGCAGGTACTCCTCCAGCACACCACCACATGTGGTCATATCTAAGATAACAGTCGACTGAAAATAAATAGGTCAGTCGATTTTTTTAATGAACCGTCCGATCTATAAGGAACGGGCAGATGGCCTTCGTCTACCTCCCGCCAGTCACTGTTGACGATCTTTCTCGAACCGCCAACGACCATCGGCCCAGACCCCTGCCTCCGCCGCCCCGCCCTCCCATCGACCTCACACCACCGCCGTGCTTGGCAGCGCCCCCAGACCATCCCTTTAATCCTGGCCGACCTCCAGATCGAGCGCCAGTAGCTCTAGGCCGCACACGCCCCTAAGATAAACACCAAGGCGCTGCATCCCCGGCATAATAGGTGTACTAGCGCCTGTTACGCCAGGGAATGCTTCCGTTAATTGGGAATCAACTGGCCAAAAATTGAAATTCAGGGGGGCGACGGACCTCTAGCTAAGGTGAAATAGTATATGAGGAGAAACCTTGTGCATCGCGAATTACTAGGAACATCTAGTATCAAGAAGAAGCGGTCAACTAGTGTCTTCTGTGAGATGAATACCGTGCAAGCAGAGACGTAAGATTTGCACGAATAAGGGAAGAGGAGTACCTTTTTCGGTTGCCGGTGTGGTCACCTCCAGATGTCGCGCCGATCTTCTTGTTTTTACCGGGGAAACCAATGTTCTGGAGGGTGCAGGCTTGGACGAACCCATGGCCAAATTATTGACTGTGTTGCCGTGGCCGTATGTCGGCGGAGGGGAAGCAGATCTGAGGCGGCGAAGGACGGCGTAGCAGGAACAGCTCCGGTGCAGTGGAGGGTGGCGAAGTTGGAGCGGCAGCGGTGAGGCGCAGGACGGCGTGGTTAAACTGGCTCGGGTATGGACGGCTCGGCTTCGGCTTCAACTACTAGCCGTGGAGGGCGTTGTGGTTGAGGTTGCGGTGGACGACGACGTCGGGGTATCGGCTCCGGCGTGATGGAGGAGGGCGGGAGCGATTTCGGCCGCGATTTCGGACCTACTGCGGGTCGGGGGTAGGATGGTAATCCCAGGTGTCCCAAATAGTGGGCGGGAGCGATTTCGGCCGCGCGCATGTGTGCTTAGGCGGCCATTGTGTATGAATGTTTTTCGGATGCGGTTGTGTGGCGTCTAGATGAAGCTACAAACCTACCCCGGTTTAGACCTTTGGACGTCAGGGCGGTAGGTTTCACGGGTCGGAGTTATTAGAAAAGTAATTTCCTTGTACTACCAAACATTGGTCTCACACGGTTTCGGGCGAGTAGAGGCTCTTTTGGTGCTTCGTTCGAAATTTTGAAACACAAGCATTCACGTTTAGAGTATTCTTGAACTATGAGGATTGACCTAAATAGACAACGTTATATTTGACCTTGTATGTTTGAAAACCTCATTAAATTATCCGCTTCTTTTTGAAATTTTGACACTTGAAAATCCTATAACTACGATTATTTTGGAATGGAGTAGCTAAATTTGAATCTATTTTGTACACGACTACATATGCTATTATGTACAAAATCAGAGCAAAGATTGGTGCCCCCATAATTTAGGTATGGTTTACAAATGCCATGATATCAAATTCAAATAATTGAATGGACTTCATGTTGAATTCTATTTTTTTAAACCACCTTAAGTTGAATTCAAATGTATGCTAGTTCATAGGTAGCTATTTATAATGTCCATTGTGTAACTTTCGTATGTATAATGTGCTTTACACACACAACATGAACTATACTCACGTTTATATTCGATTGCTAAAGCGATGCATTGTCTGGAGTTCAAAATACTAACTATGTGGATCAATTGTGTCGAATAATAACATAGACATGCTCAAATTCGATAGAATCTAGATGTCTGATGGATCAATGACCGCTCCTTACGCGAATTGCAAATATCATGATCCCATCCTAATATTTGGATACAATTTATATCTTTAATCAATGTGTAGAGCAGTCTTTTACGTGTAGTTTCACTCTCCATCGGTGGTCTCTCACACATGCTCACACACTCTCTCCCGAGGTGTCTTTCTCGCACACATGCTCTAGATATAACCCTCCCTCCCTCTCGTAACCATTTACAACTGTTTTCACTAACCTTTATCACAAGCACTCTTCCTCTCGCAAACATACACACGCACAATCCTCATCGACCCTTTCTATATACATGGACCTGCCTACGTGTCTCATGTACGCACATTATCTTTACGCCTGTCTCTCACGCATTGTCTCACACCTCTCTTCCTAATCGACGAGTATGATTCTAGCAGAGCATTCTGTAGGATGCCCCTTAAAGTTAGGTTGGATGAATAGTAATATCAGAGATAAAGGGGTTACCTTAGTCCGAGAACCTAGGGTTACAAATCCTAGCCGGCTTTGTCAGTGGACATAGAGTCCTTCACAATTCTGCTATCTTTGTCTTGTACGACTAGTCATCCATGGGTCTTCCTAAATGCGTCACGGGCCGACCAATGTGGCGCAGGTCGGAACCGAACGAAGGGCCTCACCTCGACCCACCGGACCTCACGCGGTGACACACCCTCTGCCCCCACGTCTCATTATCTTCTCACACCCACACATACCAACACAAACACCACACACACAGAAAATTTCTCCTGGTGCCTCTATTCCCTCCCCCCTTGCATATACACACTCAAGGGAATGGAATCTCTTGTCGTGACGTCATATTCGTCTCTCTCTCTCTAGACCACTCTCATTTCTCGTGCTATCTCTCCCACGCCCCCCCCGTCGGCCCCTCTATCCATGCCTCTCTCGAATACGTAATACACACACATACCTCTCTAGGCCCCGCCAAATGCATCAACTACACATTCACACATGTTACATCACGTACCCCATTGATCTAAAAAGCCCTCTCTTCACGTTTATTTCGCATACAACATTCCTTTTGAATAAAGTGTGGCCAAAAAATTATTTTAGAGTTTCTACATATATACAACATTACAAAGTTATATGGAGGAGTACGAACGCTAATTTGCATTGCATGGTGCCCACAATGATATTTATTCCGCACTGTGAATTTGTATATTTTTATACTATATACAAAGTTAGTCATAATAAAGAGAAACGAAGAGCATCTCTCTCTCCATCGCATACCCCCCTGTACGCCCCTTTCACGTATGCACACAAAACTATCTCCAGGTCCTCTAAAAGTAAGCCCCCAGAAAATTCACGCATGTTTCATCTTTCTCTCGCGATATATGCAATGACGATCATTGTATTTGAAGCGAAAGCACGATACATACATTGGACTTCAGAATCCACTCATTACGGTCACCATTTACGTTTAGTGGTTATTATACAGTCACGGGCTCACCGTACAACTCTGTATTTGCTCATGACATGACTAGTTGACCAGTTAAACGCTCCACGTGGCACCTCTAGTGTTGCATCACATTATCTCACTACCATCGTGCCCACCTGTCGACTTGTATCTACTCTACATCTACACTCTTATAAAATACATAAAATACACTCTTATAAAAAACAGAGTTGGTGATGATGGTGTGCCTGCCATCCTGCAATATAGGCCGTCCGATTTATATCTGACGGATAGGAAAGAAACTATGGCAATTTTGCAAAAAGGTACCCACACACCTCTCCACATTTGCAAATAAGGCCTTCCCTCGTTCATCCTTTTCTCTCACAAGATAAACAAGTCATACAAATGCATCTTGATGTTACGTGCAACGCACGGGCATCTTGCTAGTAAGAATGAAAACAAACGACAAAAAATATTTGGACGGTGGTTCGAAGTCATGACCGCGGGCACAGCGGACAAGGTGGCCTTGTATTGGTATGCTGAGCCGTCTGTTTTAACACACAGGAGCTGGTGTGGTGATTATACACACACGCACGCATGCACACGAACTGCATCCACGCAACACTCACACAAACACATGCACCCACGCACGCACGCAACACTCACACGTACACACGCAGCCACGCACGCACGCAACACTCACACGCACACACGCACGCATGCATGCACACACCAGTACACCACACGACCAACACACACTCTCACGCTCAAGTGCTCAACCTACACGTGCATGCGCACACATCAGGCCCTGACAGACACATACACAACCAGGTGATTCCCGCGCACGGGTTGGAGCCTTGTCGCGCCTGCGTAAATTTGTGTTTATCTGACCTTTTGCCTATGCGAACTGACAGGTGGGACCCACAAGGAACGTGGTCAATTTAACTAGTCAACATGGCGCCACGCAGACTATTTGGCCGGTCAACAGAGTGCAATCCGATGCTGAACTGTGAGCAAGTGACCGTATAATCACCGCAAAACGTATATAGTGACCGTAATCAGCTTATTCTGAAGTTCGGTGACCGTATTACGCTTTTCTCTCTGTAGGCCCTCCAAAACTACATCTCTACACGTTCTCGCATGTTACATCTAACAACTATGCAATACAGCACTACTACTACACTCTAACACAATAAATCATATGTGTTTTTAGTTTTACTAGATATCATATTGTTACTTATAATTATTCAGTTTGCATACATTAAAATTGCCTTTGAAATGTATGGCCAGTATCATCTACCGCGCGGGAAAAATCCCGCCCTTTCCTGTTTAATCGGGTTTGTATCGATGGATCGTGCGAAACAGCAAAACTATAGTACTATACAGTACTACAAGTGACAGTTCACTGGGCCGTCGTGTCGTCTACTCCTCCGTCGTAAGAGTGGAGCGCTCGCTTTCATAAATCTTCTAGTCCCTTTCGCCGACATGTGGGACATCAAGCTACCGGGTCCACGTGCCATACCGGAATACAGTGCAGAGCAGCCGGGGTGAAGCACCCCAGTCATGGCGCCGGCGTAGTAATGAGCAATGAGGCGTCAAATCACAAGCTGCACCTTTCCCGCAGTTAAGTTGGAGGGACGAAGCAACCATCATTTCACTCGTTGCTGAATCCGCTTCTCCCTCATCTTCTTCAACTTAACCACGTGTTGCTTCTGCCGTTGTTCTGCCTCATGTGGGACGCGGATCGGCTTGGTAAAGCACTGACACGTGGGACCGCATGTTAGCAAACCGCCAGGACAACGTCCTCCGAAAATAAGAAGCCTAATCCTAGACTTACAAAGGGCTACGTAGCTGCTACGTATACTTTCCATCTAATCTATATATGCCCCCCTGATTTTCAGGTGGGGTGGGCCTAATCCTCTCCTTTAATCCAATCAAATAGTCCCACATCACATCAGTTCGTAACTTTACGTAAACCATTACGTGGATGTAGCATTGCTCAAATAAGAAACCTCCCCCGCCATCCGCGCGGCAAAATCACCTCCTTTTTACTAATCTTGATTCTATAATTTTTTAGATCAATATAATTGAGATTTGTATAGATAGCACACAGGAGCAAAACCAAGTGGTACGGTTAAGGGCATCCACAATGTGTAGCCAAATGTGAAAATAGCTTTTGGCATCGTGGGAACCATTGTGGACGGTGTTGCCAAAGCCAAAAAGATGGAACCGAAGCTCCCTGATTGATTGATTGAAGGAATAGAAAAATGCAACGTCTCTCCTCTTTCTCCCATGCTTGGACGCATGTAGTACAGTATAGAGCACAGAGTCTACTCCCCTGTCCCTTCTATCACAAATCACAAAGCAGTGAGGCGTCAAATCACAAAAGCACGGACGAAGCAACCATCATTTCACTCTTCGCTGACTCCGCTTCTCCATCGTCTTCTTCGAGAAACCATCTCACCGCACTAGTACTCCTAGTAGTACTAGTAAAGGACTTCCTGGATGCAAATAAGGCGGTTGTCTCGGCTTGCAGGCGGCACTTGCGAACGACTTACCGTGGTCTCCCTCAATGGTGTTCTCCGTCGAACGCACTTCGCCAAACCACCAAAAAAAAGATATCGTCGACGTCACCGCAATGGGGAAGGAAGTCAAATATAGTTACTACCTCCATTTTTTTGTACACAAGGCCAGTATATCAAAATTACAATTTGCAAAGGGCCACTAACACTAATCGAGGCAAAATTGATGGGGTTAGCAACCAAGGACATTAATATCCCCTGCATGCATGCGGAAGTGAGAAGGTTGGTTTGCATGGCGCTGCATTAATCAAGCGATGAGGAGTGAGATGGTTAGCTCTTTGGTCTTTGGAGAAAAAATACGCATTAATTGACACGTGAAACGAGGATTTGTATCGATTAAATCCCGCGAAGGAAAACCCCGCCTTTCTTTTTTAACACTAGTACTCCTAGTACGTACGTACTTATCCTGTTTGGGTCTAGGCCTTGCATTGCCAAACTTCGCCACACATTTTTGCCAAGCTTGCCTAAAGTTTTCAAAATGAGAAGGAGGTACACTTGCGCACGGCTGTCGCGGTCGCACCGCACCCTCACACGGTCGCTCCTGCACGCCGCGGTCGCACCGCACCCTCACACAGTCGCTCCTGCACGCCGCAAACCCAACCAAGGGAACGCACCCTCACTGACACGTGCTGTCGCATGTGAACAAACCAAACTCAGCCATCCTATCGCTGACACATAATTTTCGTTCATAGAGTATGTTTATCCAACCGCATGTTGGGGAGTATCCGTACGGCCCGTGCGGTGGTCTGTTGGGGAAGAAGAAGAGGTGAGGAAGAAGGAAAGAAGGGTTAGGAGACGTAGGATATTCATCCAACCGCCTGAAATGGTAGACTGACCCAAGTCAGGCGACTTGCATAACAAATATATGTTTTTACACAGCAAAAGATCCATAAAAACAACAACATAAAGAAAAACTATCACTGCTCGCGGAAAGAGACGGCCTCGTCGTCTTTGGCTGCCGGCGCGAACCAGCCGTCGCTGCCGACGTGTGTCTCCGCACCGTGGTTGTCCTCGGCCTCCAGCTACTCGTTCAAGCGGAGCGTGCGGGCGCTCTGCACGGACGAGAGCACAGCCCGGTTCAAGTCGAGGACGTCCGGTTCCGCCTGCAGGAGGGCCTCGATGGCAGCGGCATCCGCGCGCTCCGCGTCGAGTCGAGCCTCCGCCGCCCGGTTCAAGTCCAGGACGTCCGGTTCCGCCTGCAGGAGGGCGTCGATGAGAGCGGCATCCGCGCGCTCTGCGTCGAGTCGAGCCTCTGCCGCCCGGTTCAAGTCCAGGACGTCCGGTTCCGCCTGCAGGAGGGCCTCGATGGCAGCGGCATCCGCGCGCTCCGCCTCAAGTTGAGCCTCCGCCGCCCGGTTCACATCCACGACATCCGGTTCCGCCTGCAGGAGAGCCTCGATGGCAGCGGCATGCGCGCGCTCCGCGTCGAGTTGAGCCTCTGCCTCCCGGTCCTCCTTTAGTATCGCCATGTTGAACCGCTGGTCCGCCTGCACCATGGGGGACTCGGACGCCGGCACGAAGTCGACGTCCATCGTCTCATACCCATCGGGGGCCTTCTGCGCCGCGACCTCCGCCATGAACATTGGATCGGCTTCCTCCTCCTCGTAGCTTGGCTCCAGAGAACTCGGGGATTGGCCCGCCGCAAAGCGAGCTTGGGAACGGAGGTCTGTGGCGCCGACCGCCGCCGCGATTTCTGCGCGGCGCTCCGGCGTCAGCATCTTGTAGTAAGTGATCTTGCGGCGCACCATGGCTTTCCGGCGAACTAGGGGACGCTTGATGCGGGCTAGGGGATCGAAAGGTGGGGGAATGGGCTGGAGATTTGGTGTGGTTTTAGGGCAGTGGCTGGCGTAGGCCGAGCAGCGAAGGTTCTGGTGTGAATAGTGGTTCCGGTGACGACCGGTCAATCGGTTTTGACTGTACATCGCTCTTGTCGCGTTCGCGTTGCAGCCCGGCACGCTGGACCCTCCACGTCGCTCACCGAATGGAACGCGCTTCGTCTTGCGTTTTCGCTCGCTTGTGGGACCGCAGTTGAGAGCAAACCGACGTCCCTCCCCCTCCCCGCCCGCGTCATTTATTATACCACCACTCCCTCCGTTTTATGCGGAGTAAATAAAAACAGAGGGAGTATACTACGGATGAGGATCCCCTGACGTGGCCGAACCCATTGAGTAACTGACATGCGGGGCCTAGCAAGCATGGGGTCCGCCAGTAAGTGACCGAAAGGGAGGGTAAGGCAGGGATACCTACGTCAGAGGATCCACTTCCACTATACTACTTTGACCAAATGTTAGAGTAATAATATATGACATGCAACTTACACAAATGTTAGAGTAATAATATATGACATGCAACTTACACAAAGCATACAGGGTCTAATGCGTTTTTCGAGGCTAACTTTGACCAAATGTTAGAGTAATAATATATGACATGCAACTTACACAAAGCATACGGTCAAATTCGTATGTGAAAGGAGTTTCCAATGATATAATTTTCACATTATACATCTCATGTACTATTAATCTTGTCAATAGTCAAATTGGAAACCATCTCGAGTACAAATCTAGGAGTACGTACGAATCTAACAATATTGATTGGGCGTTGTTGAATGTTGATACCTTTTTGATCAAAGTAGAGATACTTTGACTACACATAAAACTTATATGTAAACTAGAAAGGATAGGGGGAGTATATTGTACGTTCAAAAACGAAACGAACATTGAATACCCTTTATATATGATTTGCGGATGCTATGATCACCGGTTCAAAATTTTGAATCCGCCTTAGGTATCACGTGCCCCCACTCGTTCCCTCTCGATTTCATCTCGGGGTCCGGAGATCTATTGAAAGAGGACTAGGGTGGGTACATGCGAATGATACTCGGCGGAATGTTCAAATGAGGCATGCGGGAGGATGGACTCGACTGGAGGGCGACATGATCGATGGAGAAGAGGGTTGGAGAGGAATGAGAAATAAGCAAACGCCACATGATTATACTTGAACGGCTCAAATAAACAATAAGTTGTCTCGCTTGGCCTACATAGTGAAAGGCCTAATGCGCAACGCGGAGCACTGACGCTCGAATATGGCCGGGAAAACAGGGAAACCGACATGTGGGGCACACCCGTCGGGACGACGTAGCGCAGACTAGTCCAATGGAGGAGCTGGCCCACGACCTCCTCGCCACCGACAACCGTTCATGTGGGTCGTTGGGGCCAACAACGGGGCGCAGCTCCAGCACCGCCTCTGGACACGGCGACCGCGGTGAGCGACACGCTCATATCGTCGCTAGACACGGTCGGTTTCAGTGTGCCGAGGGTGGCGTTAGTGCTGTGGCACGACCAACGGTATGTTTGGTTTGTGCCCAAGGTTGCCCCATCAAAGCATTGGGTAGCCAAAATTTTGGTTGAGGTATTGGTTGCCCATGATTTGGCCGACATTGGCAAGAAAAATGAACTAGAGTTGGCTAGAGTTCATTGGCATGCCAAAGAAATGGCAACCATCCAAACAAAGACCAATCTTTGGGTCATGACCAAAATTTTGGTTGAGGTATTGGTTGCCCATGATTTGGCCGACATTGGCAAGAAAAATGAACTAGAGTTGGCTAGAGTTCATTGGCATGCCAAAAAAATGGCAACCATCCAAACAAAGACCAATCTTTGGGTCATGACCAAAATTTTGGTAAGGTGCACTTTGGCCACAATCCAAACACACCCCAACACCCGGCTCGTCGAGGATGCACGGGGCGCCGCGACGCGTCCGCGGAGTGGTGTAGCGCGGCCAACTGCATCCTCTGGACCTGAGACCATGCCGGGTCGTCTTGCTTTTTCAATGACATGCGGGGATCGCATGTGAGCAAAGGGCATCTCCAACGTTGCCACGACCGCAGCTGACTACCCTGGCACACCAAAACCCTCGTCCCTCGCGCCGTCGCGCGGTGCGTTCCCAGCCGGCGCCAGCTGCCCGCATTCATGCCGTCCGTTCGTATGTCGTCGTTAAGAGGCTCGGTGCCCGAGGAACCAACTCCGGCGACTTAATGACGCACCCGGACGCTTGGCCTCACCGGAATGCGCTACTTAAAGCGGCAACGCCCAGCTAACCTCCACACCATAGCGCATCGTCCTCCTACCTGGCACCACATCCGCCATGACCGCAAGTGCGAACGCTCTGCGGGAGAGCTTGTCTTCGGGGATGAAGCTCGAGGTCGCCGCCCTCGCTCAAGTCGCCTCTCGCGACGCAATAGCGGCGTAGCCGGACGCGGACGCGACCGCACAAGCGGTGGCCACGCTGGCGGCCGACGACGGGAGCACCGTCAGCCACGCGTCCTACTTGCCGCCGTCCAACGTCCGGCACCGCCGAGGTCGGGGACTCCTCCGAGGATGAGTAGGGCATGGGAGGCGGCAGGGCATGGTGTGCCAACTGGCCGGTCCGTATCCCGTGTTCTACTCTTCCTCGCCGGAGACCGCACCTTCACTTCACGGGTCTTGAACCCCGCCCCCGTACATAGAGATCGCAGATGGAGGACGTCGGTCGCCGCCGTAGAATAGGTTTAGGGTCGGGTTTCTTTTATTTTTCTGTCCTATAAAAGTTCGAAATGTAATGAAAATCTGCCGTGTTTGCATTAATCTCGGCCGGTGTATATGAACTTTCACAATAATATACATATTGTAGGAGTACTAGCAAGATGCCCGTGCGTTGCACGGAAGATCAAGATCTTGTGGGAGAAAAGGATGAACGAGGGAAAGCCTTATCTGCAAATGTGGAGAGGAGTGCGGGTAAATTGTCATAGTTTCCTTCCTATCCGTTAGATATAGATCGGACGGCCTATATTGCAGGATGACAGGCACACCATCATCACCAACTCTGCTTTTTATTGAACCGAGACAAATCTAACATGCGAAGTAAAATAAACACATAGGGTCTATACATACACAAATTATCTTAGGCACTCCAATAGTACGTCCACTACACATTCACGCATTTCACATCTTTCTACATCTACGGGAACCTACGAAAGGGTTAACGTAAATTGCCTCTCTCTCTCCTCCCCTGATTTTCATGGTGGTGGGCCCCTCCCTCCCCCAATCTACAATCAACAGCTCACACGTTTCACATTACGTTAATTACGTAACTGGGATTACGTAGGTGTAGCATTACTCGTCCTAAAAAACCCAACTAAGCCAACCTCCCAGCATATCGCGCGGGAAAAGACCCGGCCGCGCCGTTTTAGTCGGGATTACCGGATTACTAGTAGTAGTATCGATGGATCGCGCGAAGCAACAATTTTTTTTGAGGGGGCAAAGCACCTAGTTTAAAAGGAAAAAAGGCGGTACACTCACAGCACTCCTGTCGCGGTCGCATTGCACCCCACACACGTTCGGTCCTGCACACGGCTCACGCAAACGGAACGCGCTTCGGCTTGCCTCTTCACTGACACGTGGGACTGCACTTGGAGAAACCGACCATGCGCCAAACTCCCCCCGCCCACCGCGCGAAAATCCTCCCCCCCCCCACCCAAAATTCCCCCCAAATCCGATTCAACCGCCCTTCGGCCAACTAGCCAATAATATTCCCCAAACCCCCTCCCCCCTGTCCCCCTCCACTCCATTCGCTCCGCCAAAGCCGCCCTCCCCGCCGCGCCGATACGTCGGCGCCGTGGTTCGGCGATCCTCTCGCTCCCACAGTACGCTCTCGTAGACTGCCGTCCTCTAGCCGCGCCGCCACCTCTGGCTACGTTCTTGTGGAGGCGCACGGCGGTCAGCGCCGCCACCGCTGGCGACGTTCGTGTGGAGACGCACGGCGGTCAGCTTCTCCCATGGTACGCGCATTCTAGACTGAGGCCCCGTTCATGTCGGTGTAGCGCTGAATGTTAGCTGATAGACGCTGTTAATCTCACTGTTTGCCGAAGTAGTTTACTGTCAATATGCTCTGCTTAAGAAGCTTCCTTGCCCTGTTCTGCACTCAATCTGCTTAGCTGAGATGGCATGCCAAGGCCGATTAGTTGCTAAAATATCCTGCCATATATTTATTGTGACGTAGATTGCCATGGTCTAGTAGCCAATCTGTTAGGTGAAATAGCTCTACACCGTTTTATACTCGATCTTTGTTGCTGCGATGGCCTTCGATAGTTCGATGGCTGTGTGCTCGGCCTCATTGACTGCTGAAACAGCCTGCCATAATTTGGCACTCAAATCTGTTTGCTGAATTAGCTTTACATATATTTCGTTACTTAGATCTGCTCGTCCAAATATCTTGCCATAGCTTTAGACATCGACCTAGGTATTTTTTTCTGGACTTCATAAAAAAGCATATATGTTTTTCCTGTAATATCTAGTAGAAGAACTAATTTGTATGTCTAACAGATGGACAGGACTTGGATAACTTCTGCTCGAAGATTCTCCGCTGCATATGTCGAGGGGGTTGAAAACTTCATGAACTTTATCAGAGCTGAGTACGGTGGTCCGAAATCAGATGTGCTCTGCCCGTGTAGCAGTTGTATGAATTCAGTTACAAGACCCCAGTCAACTGTGCAAAATCATCTACACTTGTATGGGATGTCGGTCACATATACTAGGTGGGTTCATCATGGTGAAGCTGTGAACGTCAATGTTATTGACTACGTGGAAGCAGCAGATCACCATCTTGATCTGCCTGATGCTCAGGTGGAAGAGGAGGAGGAGGTGGTGGTGGCGGAGCCAGTGAGTTTGACCAACATTGAAACAATGCTACGAAATGCTCGTGCATTCCGTGAACTTTCACCTGCAGAAGAAAAACGGTGGGCCCGCATGTTGGAACAATGCAACGTTGCTGTCACCCCAGGAAATAAGCTGTCAGTATTCTCAGCTATGGTCACCTTTCTTCAGGTGAAGACATCTGAGCGGATGACCAACAAATCATTCGATGCGATGTTGGCTGCTTTCCGCGAATCTTTCCCAGATGCGTCTGAGCTGCCACACACCTACAGTAAAATGAAGAATTTCCTTCGTGCAGTTGGAATTGGATATGATATGATCCATGTTTGTAAGAATAATTGTGTTCTGTTCCGGAAGGATTATGCCAACTTAAGTGAATGCCCGAAATGCAAATCATCAAGATGGAAAGATGGCGATGCTGTGAAGAGGATTCCTCATAATGTTCTGAGACATTTTCCAATTATACCAAGATTGCAGAGGTTGTTTCACGATGCTGAAACAAGAGAGGATGTACTGTGGCATTCTAGGAACCAGGAGTACAGAGATCAAATGTAATGAGCCATCCATCTCATGGTAGTGAGTGGAAAAGCTTCAATGATAAACACAAAGAGTTTGCTGCTGACCCGAGACACATTATACTTGGCTTAGCTTCAGATGGATTTAACCCATTCGCCACCAGAGCGCCACATATAGCATGTGGCCAGTGCTTGTTATCCCTTACAACATGCCTCCAAATGTCTGCACCAAAGAATCAAACTACATGATGGCCTTGCTCATCCCAGGTCCAAAAAGTCCTGGAAAGGATTTTGATTTGTTCATGGAGCCTCTTGTGGAGGAACTTCAACAGCTATGGAAGGGTGTTCTCACTCGAGACCTATATAGCAGCCCACCAGCTGATTTCTTTCTGTGTGCTTTAATAATTTTGTGCATCCATGATTATCCGGCTTTGGGCACTATGTCAGGGCGAACGACACATGGTTACAATGCATGTGTTCGCTGTGACAGGAATCCGCTGTCATACGCAATACTTAGCAAGATCTGTTACATTGGACACCGCCGTTTCCTTGCCAAGCACAAGCCGCATCCTAGAAAATACCGAAGACATGTGTTCATTGCAAAGCATGAAAACCGTGATGCGCCAAAGAGGCTCACCGCCGATGAGTTGCAATTGGAATTAGAGAAGGTAAGGCATATTACACCAGGAAACCATCCTGGTAATGGTAGCGGGAAAAGGAAGCGTGGCAGGGTAGAAGAGAGATTATTGTTTACCCGCAGGTCCACTTTGTGGGACTTGGAGTATTGGAAAGATTTGGATCTGCGGCATAATCTTGATGTGATGCACATCGAGAAAAATATATGTGACAACATTATCGACACACTTCTTAATATTGAAGGCAAGACGAAAGATACCTTAAAATCTAGGATTGATTTGACACACCTGGGTATCAGAAAGGATTTGCAGGTGCAAGATGAAGGTAAACCATGGGATATGACACCAGCTGTGTACGTCTTGGACAAGGTAAAAGGAAAAGAATTCTGCGAGGTCCTGTCACGTGTGAGATTCCCACATGGATTTGCTTCCAACCCTGAAGGAGAGTCAGTGCAGATGGAAAGAAGGTACAAGGGTTGAAAACTCATGACTGCCACGTCCTATTTCAAAGGGTTTTACCTGTTATCCTTAGAGGATTGGGCCGCCCTGACTTATACAGAGCAGTTGCAGAGTTGGGACAATTCTTCAGGGAACTCTGCAGTAGGAATATCAGGATAGATGCTTTGGAGCGTCTTAGAGACAAGATACCAACTATCATATGCGACCTTGAGAAGATATATCCTCCAGCCTTCTTTGATGTGATGGTGCATTTGGCTGTTCATCTACCTGATGAGGCACTACTTAGAGGTCCAGTACAGTATGGCTGGATGTACCCTATTGAAAGGCGGCTAGGCACTTTCAAGGGCTATGTTAGGAACAGAGCTAGACCCGAGGGTTCCATTGCAGAGGCCTACATTGCTACAGAAGCGTTGACATTCTGCTCAAAATACATTGAAACAGCTAATCAGCTTAGCAAAGAGGTGGGTGAAGACAATCCCGGGCTCAATGTTTTCGATTATTCTGTTCGAGTTACAGGGAAGAGTCGACAAGAGGACAAACCTAAAGATATGGACAAAATGGTTTGGTATGTGTTGAATAACTGTCCTGAGATACTACCTTACATCAAGTAAGTGCAGTACTGCAGCTTATACATCATAATCTACTAAACTTGCAGCACATTCTTATATATTTAGATGTTTGACGCGATCACTATGTTGTGCAGCATCTACAAAGAGGAGTTACTGCCGCAAAATCCAAGAAACATTGACAAACTGGTTATGGCAGGATTTGCGAAATGGTTCAAGAACCATGTAAGCTTTTGAAGTGCACTGTAAGTTTTTTTAATATATTGAGTACATAAGATGATCAGCTTGTCTATTTTCTAACCATAGGTTAAGAAGATGCGGGAGGATGGGCAGGCAGTTGATGATGCCCTTTACTCACTAGCAATGGGTCCTGATACTCGAGTAAGAAATTATGAATCTTGCGTTGTTGGAGATGTGCGCTACAACACCCTTGCACGAGACGAAGGCAGGAAGACACAAAACAGTGCCATCATGAGCACAGATACGTATGACAAAGAGACAACTGAAATGTATGCTAACATAACAGACATTGTTCAGTTGCAGTATATCTCCAGTTTCGAGGATCATCGGTGTGTGGTTCTGTTGCACTGTCGTTGGTATAACCTGTTTTCCAGGATCACAAAACCCAGAGCTGATGATTATTTCAAATCCATCAATGTCAAGGCGGCGTACCAGACCAACGAGCCTTTTATTTTGGCAAATCAAGCAACACAGATATTTTTCTTGGAAGACACATTTGCACGTAGCGATGACTGGAGAGTATTGCAAAGGTTTGAGCAGAGGAATTCGTTTAATGAAGTTGCACAACAAGATGATGCTTACACTGCTCCTGATGTACAAGATAACACAGATGTTCCTAATATCTTTGAGAACCATCACGTCAATGACGCCGGTGAAAAGATTGTCTGTCGTGCTGTGGACATACAAGAGTTGATCAAGAAGAAGCCAACGTTCGAGGACGTTGAGGACGAAGAAGAAGATGACACCGTGGGGAATTACGATTCAGACTAATACACATGGCGAAGATGTTGACGTTGCTGCTGCGGATGATGATTACATTGCTTTTGTCGTATTTGCCTGTCAGAAGACGTTTTTTTATCTACTATGTGAAATTGTGTTTGCTATGACAACTGAAACCTGATGAACATGTTGTTTAGTATTTTGCTGTGAGAACATCACTTGTTATGTATGCTGATTTGTGTTTGGTGATTGTATGAGAACTAAAACATGATGACATTGTTGTTTAGTTGTACTCATATTTGGCTGTGAAACTTGAATTTGATGACATAGTTTGCTGTTGGACTGCAATTTGCTCGACGTCTTCGAATGAGAACAAAGCTGACCTGACAGGGCCTCTCCTATTTATTTATTTATATGAGCAAAAGGGGATACCCCCTGATTTCCGTTAATAGAAATCATTAGATGTTCACAACACTACGCCCAACCTGCTACACAGGTTTCATTCATTACTAGTTTCAGCAAAGTGCTCATGTCGTAGCCACTGAATACATCACGAATGCTACATACACTGCAAACAAAGAGACAATCATCCTACAGAGCACATCGATTTTGCCCATTATCTTCACAAGCTCTTTCATCTCCTCATTGCGTTCAAGGCCGTTCAGCAGCTGTTGCTTGGCCATGATCAGAGGAACAGCATCTTTAACCTTCTGCTCTGCATCTTCCTCTTCTGTCGTTCCTTCAGTTACTTGTCCAATACCCCAACCTACTGGTATTGGGATTCCTCGGCTAACCAAATAATCAGCGTAGATGCATTCCCCCACATCAGCAACTTCCCAGAAATACAAATCACACGAATCTTCCCTTTTCTGCATGAATCAAATTGGAAGATCATCGACCAAACTATGAAAAAATCAGCAACTGAAAGCAGCAGAACAACACTTAAACATATTATTACCCCATGATTTGGGCATTTGTAGAAGACTCAGCCAGGGTTGCAGATTGTGGTTGAGACGCGATGGATGACTCTGCGTGATTTGCAGCAGTGGCACCACACCAACGGCAGCGGGTTGCGATGAGCAATCGGCTGCGGTGCGCATGCCGGCGGGGGTGTGATGAGACCCACAGGCGATGGTATGGGTGGCGACTTGGCGCATATCTGGTTGTTGCCTGCTGAAGAGCAGGTGGACGAGCAGCCAGTGGACATGGTTGCTGCGGCCAGAGCTTCTGATGCTAGGCAGAGTAAGTAGAGAAGAGGAGAAGCGAACGTTGGATATGTCAGTTTCATTACTTGCAGAGTAGCATAGCACCATATATAGTCATAGTCTAGGTTTGGATTCGAACCAGCTACAGGAGGGACCTCCTTGTTTTGCGAAAAAAATTATTTCTCCACCTCACAGCTGGGACCCACCGGCTGTATCTTCACACGGAAGGAAGTGCCTCCTTGTTTTACGAAAAAAATATTCATCCCATTGACAGCTGGGACCCGTCAGATTTGGTGACTAACTTGTGGGCATACTAAGCGGACGTGTACGCATGGCTTTGTCAACTTAAGCAACAAATGATTCTAGCAGCTAGACCGTTGGATGTTAATCCAACAGCCGTGCTCCTTCTTCAACCTCTGTTCTTGCTCCGGTCTCCCGTGGGCGGCACCGCGGCTGTGCTGCCGTGCACCCGAACCAGTGAAGTTTCCCACTCCTCTCCATCTGCGACTCCACTGCCCCGTCTTCCCCATCTCCGGGTCGTTCCAGTCTGGGTGCGCTCGGCACGGTGTGGTCAACGTGGTCAACAACCGAGAGTCATCGGAAGATGACTGTACGTGACAGGCTGACAGTGGGGACGCACCACGCCCATGGACGCATGCATGCAACGGAACGCGGCGAGGTCAACGTGGTCAAGGAACGACTTCCATCGAAAGTATACTGTACGTGGAGAGTCTCAGCTGGGTCCACGGCCGCAGCAAATAAGTGCCTCCTTATTACGCGGAAAATAATGATTCCTCCAACTGACAGCAGGGACCCACTGGACGGGCCACCGTATTTTGCGAAAAAACGTTTGCCCCCTGACTGCTGGGCCCACCTGATGGGCCACCGTATTTCGTGAAAAAAATGTTCCCCCCGCTGTCAGCTCGGACCCACCGGAAGTGCCTCCTTATTACGCACAGAAAAATGAATACTCCCCCGGCTAGCTGGGACCCACCTTGGTGGGAGGCTGACTTGTGGGCCTACTAAGTTGACGGGGACGAAGGGCTTTGTCAACTTAGTCAATACGAACGATTCTAGCTCCAGTGACCATACGATGTCCATCCAACGGCCGTAGTGCTTCTTCAACCTCTGATCTTCTTGCTCCAGCCACCCAAAGCAGCGCCGGTCGTGCCGCATGCTCCTGCCTCCCGTGGCCGGCTGTGCTGCCGCGGAGGCCTCACCGCCTCCTACTATTCCCACCGCTGGCCAGGCCCTGCGGCGACGGCAGCCTCACACCACAGCCGAACCAGTGAACCCTCGTACTCCTCTCCGCGCGGGCTTCCACTGTCGCGTCTTCCCCGGCTCCGCGTCGTCCCCTTCCTAGGCCTCGTCGTCGTCCACCGCCGTGGTGCTCTCCGTGCGGCGTGGTGCTCTCCGTGCGGCGTGGTGCTCTCCGTGCGGCGTGGTCAACGTGGTCAAGGAACGACTTCCATCGGAAGAGTACTGTACGTGGAGAGACTGACAGCTGGGTCCATGGCCACAGCCCAGTTTTTTTGTGATTTGCCAAGTAAGTCGCTTTGTCAGGCCTGTTAGGCTGCAAATCTGTCAAGACGAGGAGAGCTTTCATTCGCCTAGCCGAGAAAATGGCCCATCAGTAATGAGAAATGGGCTGTACATTTTTAAAACACATCAAACCGGCAATTAGTTTCAAATATCTTTTTTTTCATTTCGAGATTTTAAATTACATTATTTTTTATGCGTGGAGAATTTGTTGGATTTTATATTGATATACATTTATTTTTAAAATCAGTTTGAATGTGAGTCGACGGGATTAAAAACAGTTTGGACCGCACTGAAATATGCAAAATTTTGTATAATTTTTTAACCGTGGCCAAAATATGGGCTGTAATGCTAACAAAAAGAATATGGGCTCCAAAAAAACCTTAATAATTAGCAAATGGGCTGTAAATTATTAGAAATAATGGCTGATGGGTTGTATGCTGTTTTCCACAGATTTGAGGCTTTCCTAAAAAAAGTTGACGCACAAGCAGTGATTGTTGGATGGCCATCCAACGGCCGTCGTGCTTCTTCAATCTCTGCTCTTCCTGCTCCAGCCGCTCAAACAAGCGCCGGCGGGACTGCCTGCTCCCTCCTCCCCGAGGCCGGCTCTGCTGCCGCGCAGGCCTCACCGCCCAACCGTACTCCCATCGCTGGCCTAGCCGTCCCTCTACTCACCCACACCTGCTGTTATTCTCCGGCGACGGCAGATGAACCAGTAAACCCTCGTACAGTCGTACTCCCCTCCACGTGGGAAACAACTGCCGAGTCTTCCCTGCCTCTGTGTCGTTTCCTTCCTAGGCCTCGCTGTCGTCCACCGCCCTAGTGCTCTTGGCGCGGCCTGGTCAACGTGGTCAACGACCGACATGCATCTGAAGTGGACTGTACGTGGAGAGGCCGACAGCTGGGTCCACGGCCGCACGCAAGGAAATGCCTCCTTATTACGCGCAAAATAATGATTCCTCCACCTGACATCAGGGACCAACCGAAAGGGCCTCTATATTTCACAAAAAAAATGTTACCGCCGCTGACAGCTCGGACCCACCAGCTATATCTTCGCACGCAAGGAAGTGCCTCCTTATTACGCACAAAAAAATGAATACTCCCCCTGTTAGCTGGGACCCAGTATAGTGGCAAGCTGACTTGTGGGCCTACTAAGTTCTTTGTCAACTTAGTCAATATGCACGATTCTAGCTCCAGTGACCGTACGATGTCCATCCAACGGCCGTAGTGCTTCTTCAACATCTGGTCTTCTTGCTCCAGCCGCCCAAACCAGCGCCGGTCATGCCTCGTGCTCCTGCCTCCCGTGGCCGGCTGCGATGCGGCGGAGGCCTCACCGCCCCCTACTACTCCCACCGCTGGCCAGGCCATCCCTCTACTCACCCACACCCCCTGTTATTCTGTGGCGACGGGAGCCTCACACCGCAGCGAACCAGTGAACCCTCGTACTCCTCTACGCGTGGGCATCCACTGCCGCGTCTTCCCCGGCTCCGCGTCGTCCCCTTCCTAGGCCTCGCCGTCGTCCACCGCCCTGGTGCTCTCGGCGCGGCGTGGTCAACGTGGTCAAGGAACGGCTTCCATCGGACGTGGACTGTACGTGGAGAGGCTAGCAGCTGGGTCCACGACCGCAGCAAGGAAGTGCCTCCTTATTACGTGCAAAATAATTATTCCTCCACCTGACAGCGGGGACCCACCGGACGGGCCACCGTATTTCGCGAAAAAACATTTGCCCCTGACTGCTGGGATCCACCAGCTACATCTTCGCACGCAAGGAAGTGCGTCCGGGAAAAAAATGATTCGCCCCCCTGACTGCTGGGACCCACCAGCTACATCTTCGCAGGCAAGGAAGTGCATGACAGTCGGGACCCACCTGCTCGAAGCGTATGTAGCGTTGTCATTCTGGTCGCGAACGTGTACGTACATATATACTGGTGGATGTAGAGGCACGCACGTATCGTAGTAGAGGCGCGTACGTGTCGTAGTAGAGGCGCGCACGTAGCATGTACACGTACGTACAGCGGCCAGGGTGCAAGAAATAAAATACGGCCACGTATGTGTACATACGGGCGGGGTCTCGAACGCCTACTCGTGCATACGTACGGCCAGGGCTCGTGTACATGGTTGGGTCGGAACGGAGAAATAGCATCGTCGTCGTGTTCATGGGGAGGCAACGGAATGCGTCGTGTTCATGGGGAGGCAACGGAATGCGGCGTGTTCATGGGGAGGGGTGTGGCGTACCGCAAAACGGAGGAAACGGACCTCCTATGGTCGAAACGGGGGTCCTGTTGATCGGGAGGAGTGTGGCGTACCGCAAAACGGAGGAAACGGACCTCCTACGATCGAAACGGGGGTCCTGTTGATCGGGAGGGGTGTGGCGTACCGCAAAACGGAGGAAACGGACCTCCTACGGTCGAAACGGGGGTCCTGTTGATCGGGAGGGGTGTGGCATACCGCAAAACGGACGAAGCGGACCTCCTACGGTCGAAACGGGGGTCCTGTTGATCGGGAGGGGCGTGGCGTACCGCAAAACGGACGAAACGGACCTCCTACGGTCGAAACAGGGGTCCTGTTCATCGGGAGGGGTGTGGCGTACCGCAAAACGGGACTCCACGGGATACTGTTCATCTCCACCGTCGACCTCCTCCAGCCTCCACGGGCTCCTATTCATCCAGCCTCCACCGCGCGCTACTCCACCGGCTACTGTTCAACCACCCCTCCACGGGCACCCCTCCACCGTCTACTATTCATCCAGCCCTCCACACCACGGGGTCCTGTTCAACCACCCCTCCACGGGCACCCCTCCACCGTCTACTGTTCATCTAGCCCTCCACCACACCACGGGGTCATGTTCATCCAGAGGCAACGCCACCGCTCACTGTTCATCCGAACCCCCCCCCCCCCGCAACGCTCACTGTTCATCCCAGAGGCAGCATCGATCGGCTTCAGTTAGCAGCAGTAGCAAAGGAATCGCTCGATCGGGTTCAGTTAACAGCCATCGATCGATCGCTCGGGTTCAGTAACACGTAGCCTGCAGTGCAATCGCTCGGGTTCAGTTAGAGCCCAACGCCTTGCTCGAGTTCAGTTAGAGCCAACGCCTCGCACACACGCGCGTACGTGTATGAGAGAAACGCGCATCGCTCGGCCCCCGACCTCCCACCGTAACCGGGAACTCCCCGAAATTTTCCTCGCCCTCGCTTCTACCACGGTTTTTTCCGTCATGGATGGCCCAAAGAATGTCATGTAGCTGCGTCTCCGGCCCGCCCAGGACGAAAAGCCCATTTTCTGTCATGATTTTTTTCATAGAAGTAGGAGCCCACCACATCTATGATGATACCGGGTTTTGTCACAATTATCGTCATAGAAGTGTCATATGTATGACAGAAAAAAAATCGTTCGGCCCAAAATGTCACGGATGTGTCTTTTTTTTTGTAGTGATGCATGCTAAACTTAGGGCGCCAGCGCTTCATTTATTTATCCAAGGGGTCTGCGCCTGGCTTTGTACAAAGGGTTACATGCCTTGTCGGCAACGCTTGTACAAAAGGTGGCTTGCCGGGAGGCCTGGCAACCGTGCCTCATGGGTAAAACTTACGGACATGTTCGGAGTTGCTCACTGGGACACCATCTTCGATCTCCAGGCGGACTGCGCCCGGCCTGGTGACTCGTATTACCCGATAAGGGCCTTCCCATTTTGGCGTCAACTTGTTGGAATTCTTGGCCGACTGAACGTGCCGAAGAACAAGGTCGCCTTCCTCAAGGCTTCGGGCATGAACCTTGCGGCTATGGTAGCGGCGCAAGGCCTGCTGGTAGCGTGCAGCTCACACAGCCGCCTGAAGACGATCTTCCTCAAGGGGTGTCGTGTCATCTTGCCGCAACTGCTCTTGCTCAAGCTCATCATCAGCGACCACTCGAGGTGACCCATATGTGAGTTTCGTGGGGAGAACTGCTTCTGCCCCGTATACCAGGGCAAAGGGTGTCCGGCCGGTGGCTTGATTTGGCGTCATTCTGATCGACCAAAGAACCGTCAGCAACTCATCAATCCAGTGCCTTCCACATTTGTGCAGCCTGTCAAAAGTCTTTGTCCTCAGGCCTCGCAGTACTTCAGCATTTGCCCTCTCCGCCTGGCCGTTGCTCCGTGGGTGTGCCACCGAAGCGAAACAGACCTTGCTACCGAGGTCCTGGATGTATTGCATGAAGGTGCGGCTCGTGAACTGTGTGCCGTTGTCGGTGATGACCCTATTTGGCACACCAAAACGGCAAACTAGCCCCTTGAAGAACTTGACGGCTGACTGTGCTGTCACCTTCCTCACTGCCTCCACTTCGGGCCACTTTGTGAACTTGTCGATTGCGACGTATAAGTACTCAAGCCCCCGACAGCACGGGGGAAGGGGCCCAGTATGTCGAGCCCCCAGACCGAAAATGGCCAGGAGAGAGGGATTGTTTGAAGGGCTTGAGCTGGTTGATGAAGCTTCTTCGAATGGAACTGACACGCTTCACACTTGGTTACTAGCGCAGCTGCATCCTGGAGGGCTGTGGGCCATAAGAAACCTTGCTGGAATGCCTTGTCGGCAAGGGCCCTTGACCCTATGTGGGAGCCACACATACCTCCATGTATCTCTGCCAACAGCTCTAGTCCGTCCTCTCGAGGGATGCACTTCAGCCTGACTCTGTTCGGCCTCCTTCTGTACAGGGTATCATCCACAAACTGGTACCTGTTGGACCGACGGGCTACTTTTTCTGCTTCTTCCTGCTCCTCGGGGAGTTCTCCTGTTTGGAGGAAACGGATGGTGGGCTGCGCCCATGCCGGAGCCTGGGGCTTGACGGCAAGGACCAAAGGCACATCTTCAGCCGCAGGGGCAGCTGCCTCTACGGTCAGGGCCTGGCGCCCTGTCGGAGGTAGTTGCCCCTCGGCAAGCTTGGGGTACCTGACGACCTCCTTGCCGGCGGCTCCTGGGAGCTCGGTGGGAAGGTACTTGCTGGGGCTTGTCTTCCTTCGCTTGTTCTGCCCTGCTGATGGCTCTACGGATGGTTGTATTAATTGAAGTACAAAGGTAGCTGGTTCCACAGGCAGCTTGAGGGCAGCGCATTTCGACAGGTCATCAATAATGCTGTTCTCCGCTTGGGGGACATGTTCTGCCTGTAGGCCGTCGAAGCATTCTTCCAACTTCCTCACTTCATTCACGTAGGCCTCCATCAACGGGCTCTGGTAATCTTTGTTGACTTGCTTGATGACGAGCTGCGAATCACCCCTGATGATGAGCTTCTTGATTCCGAGGTCTGCCGCGATCCTGAGACCGGCAAGCAATCCCTCGTACTCCACCGTATTGTTCATCGATTTTTCCCGGGGGAAGTGCATCTGGATTACATACTTGAGGTGCTCTCCGGTGGGTGCGATGAGTAGCACGCCAGCACCAGCACCTTGGAGTTAGAAAGCCCCATCAAAATACATAATCCACTCACTGCTCGTCTCCTTGCCGGGAAGGGTGGTCTCTTGAATCTCCTCGTCGGGCGTTGCGGTCCACTCTGCTATGAATTCTGCCAAAGCTCGGCTCTTGATTGTTGAAGTACTTTCAAACCTGAGGCCAAAGCTCGATAGCTCCAATGCCCACTCCACAATCCTCCCTGTTGCATCTGGGTTGTGCAAAATCCGTTGCAAAGGGAGGCGAGTGACGACGGTGATCTCGTGCGCTTGGAAATAGTGGTGCAGCTTTCTCGAGGCCATGAGAAGGCCGAAAAGCAGCTTCTGCATCCTAGAATATCTTGACCTAGCCCCCTGCAAGAGGGAACTGACAAAATACACTGGGTGCTGCACCATCTTCTTCTTCTGTCCCACTTCCCCCATCCGCCCAGGCTCCGCCTCGCCGGGCTCGGGCCTTGCCGGGGGTTCTGGTTTGCCGGCGTCCGGCTCTGCCGGGGAAGACCCCGGCCCGCCATCTGACGCCTCTGCTGCAACTGCTGCTTCTCCCTCAGGTTCCCTCCGCGCCACTAGCGCAGCACTAACCACTTGATTCGTTGTTGCTAAGTACAACAGCAACGGCTCTCGTGGTTTAGGCGCGACTAGTATTGGCGTGGAGGAGAGGTACCTCTTCAAATCTTGCAGTGCTGCCTCTGCCTCCGGAGTCCATTTTACTGGACCCGCCTTTTTCAAAACTTTGAAAAAGGGGAGGGCGCGCTCAGCAGATTTGGAGATGAACCTACTCAGGGCAGCAACGCGGCCGGCGAGCCTACGGACGTCTTTGACCCGTTTTGGCGCCTCAATCTGCTCAATTGCTTTGATCTTGTCGGGATTTGCTTTGATTCCGCGTTGAGACACAAAGAGCCCGAGAAGTTTGCCAGAGGGGACACCGAACACACACTTCTCTGGGTTGAGCTTGAGGTCGATCTTGCACAGGTTTGCGAATGTTTCTTCTAAATCTTGCACGAGCGTGGCCCTGTCCTTGGTTTTGACCACTATGTCATCCAGATAAGCTTCCATATTTCTATGTAGCTGGGGCTCAAAACCAATCTGGACTCCTCGGGCAAACGTCGAACCAGCGGTCTTCAACCTGAAAGGCATTTGTACAAAATAGTACGTACCACATGGGGTGATGAACGTGGTCTTCTCTTCATCTTTCTTCATCTTGAAGATCTGGTGGTACCCTGAATAGGCATCGAGGAATGACAGCAGGTCGCACCCGGCAGTGGAGTCTACAATCTGGTCGATGCGTGGCAGAGGGAAAGGATCCTATGGACAGGCTTTATTGATGTCCGTGTAGTCAATACACAACCTCCACTTCCCGTTTGCCTTACTCACCACCACCGGATTGGCCAACCACGTGGGGTGGAGTACTCCTCTTACCAAGCCTGCCGCCTCCAACTTCCTGATCTCTTCAATGATGAACTCTTGCCGCTCCAAAGCTTGCTTCCTGACCTTCTGCTTGACGGGCCACGCGTGAGGATAGACAGCAAGATGGTGCTCAATTACCTCCCTGGGAACGCTGGGGATGTCAGATGCTTGCCATGCAAATACATGGACATACGCCCGCTGGAAGGCGACGAGCGCGCTTTCCTATTTGCTGTCGAGGGTGGAGCTTATAGTGAAAGCCCCGCTCGTGCCATCCTCCTTGTCGGACACCTTCTTCATTTTTGGTGGTGAAGCCTTGGACTTCTTGCTCTTGCCGGTGGAGCTCTCTGGCACGTCCTCGACGGGAGCACAGCACTCCGAAGAGGTGCGCTTGCTGGAGTGGGTGCGAGAGGTCTTACTGGTCTTCTTCCCTCCCGGGGCTTCAGCGGCAGGAGCAAGTGCCTTGGCAGCAGTTGCTGCAACTGCCTCTCGGTAGAGTTGGTCGGCGCAGATGAGTGTGTCTTTCTTGTCAGAGGGGACGGTGATGATGGTCAGCGGCCCCGACATCTTCAACGTGTTGTAGGCGTAGTGGGACGCCGCCATGAACTTGGCCAGCACTGGGCGACAAAGGATCCCATTGTATGGCAAGGGGATCTCGGCGACATCAAAGACGATCTTCTCCGTCCTATAATTCAGATCGCCCCCAAATGTAACGGGCAACGTGATTTTACCTTTAGGCTAGCTCCTTCCTGGGTTGACCCCTTGAAATGTGCCCATCTCTTCGAGGTCTCCATCAGGAATCTACAGCTTCTTGATCACAGCGGGCGAGATCAAATTCAGACCGGCCCCACCATCAACCAGCACTTTGGTCACCTTAAGGTTGCGTATCGTTGGTGAAACCAACACCGGCAAACACCCGACCGCAGTTGTGCGGTCAGGGTGATCCTCGGTGTCAAAAATGATGGGCGTGCGGGACCACTTCAGTGGCTTCTGGGCATCAAACGACGGCTCCGCCGCAGCGACCTCACGCGCCCACTGCTTCAGCTGGCGGTGTGAGGTATGCAACGAGGCGCCACCGTCGACACACATAGCCTCTGTAGCCTTTTGGAACTCGCGCTCGCCGGACTCGTCGTCCTCGTCATGATCATCGTCCTCCTCTTTCTTGTCGCGGCCCCGAGCGGGCCTCTCTTGTTGGTCATCTTTGCCGCGACGACCCCCTTGGCCGCGACGCTTCTTCCCGGATCCCTCAGCACCATCCTGACCCTTCTCCTTGTCTCGCCTTTCATATTCATCCTTTTGCTTTTCTGCAAGCAGCTCAACTTGTCGGCAGTTCTGGAGGTCATGCCTCTTGGTGCGGTGGATCTTGCAGTACTACTTATTGGAGCCTCCTGGCCTGCAGGCGGCCGCCAGGGCCAAGCAGGTGGCACACCCAGCAACCTCCTTGTTGGGGTCGTCAGCCTTGGTCTTTTTGGCAGCGCCGAGCTCGCCAGATCCCTCAATGGCAAGCACAGTCTTGCCCTTGCGCTTCCTGTTGTGGCGCCGGCCTTTCTTTGTTGGGGGGGCGATGTCTTCGTTTGTGGAGTCGGTTTCCGCACCGGCGCCCTCACCGGGGTACTTCCTCCCCTCTTCAGCTCGAGCACATCTATTGGCCAGAACATAAAGTTCGGCCACATCTTTGACCTTGTTCATCGCCAACTCTTCACGCATCTTGCGGTTGCGCACATTCTGATGGAATGCGCTAATAACGGCGGCGGGATGAACATCTGGGATGTTGTACTGCACCCGGTTGAACCTCTGTATGTACTTGCGAAGGTTTCACCTTCTTTCTGGGGGATGATATGCAAATCGCTTGCCTGGCCATGAGCTTGGTGGCCTCCAGTGAAGGCACCAACAAACTCATGACACAAATCCGACCAAGAAGAAATGGAATCCACTAGCAAGTTCATCAACCATGACGTGACGTTGGGTTTGAGTGCCAACGGGAAGTAATTGGCAAGCACCTTGTCGTCGCGGGCTCCAGCAGCTTGCATCGCGATGGTGTAGATGCTGAGGAACTCCGACGGGTGGGTCTTGACGCTGTACTTCTCACCAACATCGGGCTTGAACATGCGGTGGGAGGGCCACTGGAAGTGCCGCGGCTATCGGGTAAAGGCTGGACAACCCACCTCGTAAGGTAGGTCGCCGGGGCCCCCCGGCGCCGGGTGGTCCATAGTAGGCCTGGCACGCTGATCTGACTGATGGCGCGTCTCCCGTCGTCGTTTGATGGTAGTTCGGGCGTCTTCCTGGGCCCGTTCCCGAAGGACTTGACGTTGGTCGCGGTGTGTTCGCGGCTCGTACGACGTTGTGCAGTCATTGTCACCAACGTCGGGTTGATGGGCCGGTGGCTGTTGTCGCGGCCGCGGGGGGGAGAGTGCACCGTGGTCGCAGCGTCTCTGGTCCCCCCACCGCCGGCATGCACCGGCTCGTCAGGACGCTGGTGCAAGGGTCCCGTCGGGAGCGGCTCGTCTTTGTTGGCGAAGCTGACAAGGCTTCGAATGGTGGCTCTCCACTCGTCGAGCTTCTCCGCAGCAGGGGGAAGTCAAGGAGCATCTGCACGCGCGCCAGCGCTTCTGCTGGCGAAGGTGGCGGCGAGATCAGTGTAGACCGTGACGCGCTCCGACTTCTAACCGGGTTAGAAGGGGCTCTGTCGCGGTCTCGCGGTCGCACGCCGCCTGCACCGGTGTCCGAGCGCGCATGCCGGCCTGGTTCGTCCTGTGAGTGGCGCACAGGGCTCTTTCCGCGGCGGTGCCCGAGGGCTCCGGCATCGCGGTGTTGCTCATCGCGCACGTCCTGGGAAGGGCGCGGCGTGGGCGCCGGCTGGGGTGCCGTAGAGACTGCTGCGCCGCCCGCGGGCAGCACGGCCCCGCCCCCGGACCCAGCGGCATGTGGCTCGTCGTCTCGGATTCGGACGATGCCGCTCGCCTGGCTCTGATCACTAGAATGCCATGGATGCTCGCGGGCCATGTCCCCGGCCCCATCCGTCGGCACCCGGCCGCCTGCTCGCGCTGGCGCGGATGGGCCAGCCCTGGACGAGCCGATCGCTATGATCCCCTTTTTCTTGGGGGCCATGGTGATCATGAAGTCGATGTGCTAACCTTCAAACCGGATTTTCACACCTTGCGCCCCCTACCTGGCACGCCAAAGATGTCGGGGGAAACGACACCTATGGGATCACAAGGAATCCCTTTTGCTACGTTTGGCGGGCGCGGGGCTGTGGAAAGAGCGGGATTGAGAGATCAACACGGGGGGGATTATCCAGGTTCGTGCCACAAGTGATGCATAATACCCTACTCCTACTGGTTTCTGTTTATCTGGTGTTCTTGGACTAGCTACAAGGCATGTAGCGTCCAAAAAGTCCGAATCCTCTCCCAGTACGCCGCGGGCCTCCTTTTATAGACAAAGGGGCTGCCACAGTGGCACACAGGAGGTGGAAAGCTATACAGTGGTCGAGTCTATCCTCTGGCACCGTAGGACAAACACATTTAATGCGCTGCCGACATGTCCTTCTTGCTTTATCGGGGACGGCGAGGAAGCTTGTCCCAGCTGTCACCGCCTCGCCTGGCTTCGACGCGCATCCGAACTGATGAGGCGGGTAGCGCCACGATGGCTGGCTGGCTGCTGAGTTGGTGCGGTGGCAGAACCTACACGAAGATCTGCATGCCACCACGCAGGTGCTTGCTCAGTTGGCCTAGAGGCCACATGTCGCCACGCAGGTGTTCGCCTAGTTGGTGGGCTGGCAGCTGCATGGGAACGGTGGTGAAGCTTTGGCAGACGTGGGCCTGGCTGCGGCCCCGCGGATGTCTTTAGCAAGAGTCTTGCTGGGGCCCCGGCAAGGGTCTTGCCGCAGCGTCGTGGGCGTCCCCGACAAGAGGCTTGCCGGGGGTCTCGTGGGTATCCTCGGCAAGGATCTTGCTGAGGATCTTCGTCTTCTGGTTACTTATCTAGTCTTTTATGCTTCTGGACTCCACAAAGATCTGCATGCCACCACGGAGGCGCCTCCCGAGCCTTGTTTCCAGTGTGCTTGAAGGCGTCGGAACTCTCAGGCTCAAGGGTGGCAGCCCTGCTAGCATTGGGCAAGTTGCCCCGGCAAGGGCCTTGCCGGGGAAGTCCACCTCGCCCTTCTGCTCTTTGTGTTTCTGGATTGGCATTGGTATAGTCGTCTTGCGCCTTTGCTTCCTCTGCCCCGCCAAGCGTGGCCAGCGGCGTGGGGCTGCGACTGCCCGCGCACAAGTAAAGGGGTGCAAAAAGGGGGCCCCTACTTTTGTACACCGACACACTGGCCTTGTAGATACCTATGTACACGATTCGCTCGTACACATGGATGTGTACGTCAATGGTTTCTTGCAGGGCGAGGTGCCTCACGGCGAGCGCGACCTCCAGGTGGACATTCTTCGTGGCGTCGGCGGGCAGTCGCAGGGCCACCAGTGCTTGAAAGAGGTTCCGACCATGGAGGCCGATTAGGGTGGCAGGCAAAAAGGAGCCCGGGCGCGCGGGCTGGAGGAGTACGGCGATGTCGTCCGCGAGCTTCTTGACGATGGTGAACCTATTGGTGGTGTAAAAGATCATCTAGTCCAACTGAGAGTCATAGCTGGCGTTGACGGCGGCCATCCACCAGCCGGTCGCCAACACCGTATGGAAACGATCCACGGTGCCATGCCGCGGGCTGGCGTCGTGGACCATCTGGCACAGCCGCTGGCTGCTCGCGCGCATCGCCGCCATGGGTCTGGAGTGGACACTTTTACGCTTATTAGTGTAGGTGCTTAGGCAAATGCTTAGGTGCGTACGATGTGATAGATGCATTAGAATGGAGGGCGCCTTTATATGAGTGCAAACTGCATTGCATTCACATCATGCTGCCTCTTTTCCCGGTCCTCGTGTTACTTCCCTCATGCATTCACACGATGCTAATTGAAGGAGGATGCATCATTGGTCGTTCAACATTTCGGGAACCGCTACCCTCTCCCTCGTCTGCATTAAAGCCGTATCGGGAACTGCGCCGCCCGCTGTCAAATCGAATAATACTACGCCGCTCGCTGCACGCCTGGTTGAACACGCCTCCTCGCCTCCATCTATGCTTAATTACTGAATTTTAGTTGCAAAAAGTAGATACTGCTAGTGATTTTCAGCTTCATATTTTGACAAATTGCAGTGTTACAAGGTTAGCAAATGGCAATGTTACTAGATCAACAAATGTCAATCTTTCTAGTTTGACAAATGGCAACATACCCAATATGACAGATGCAAATCGCACCAAATTGTTTGTAAGTGGTTCACACGGGTCATCCAAAAGATCCATTTGTGTTCAAGAGATGCACAAATCCTGCTCTCACTTTGCATACGAGTGTTCTATATATGTGAAACCATCATGCTTGTTGTGAGAAGCTCTGGTTTGTGAGAAGCATATACCCAAACCTGCCCCAAATGGGACAAAAAATTTACCACGGCATGTTGATGCCGCTCCATGATAGCATGCCAAGTTTCATGAATATCAGACGAGTTTTGGATTTACTAGAATTTAAAAACCAGGTATATCAATGTTTGCGGCCGAGTGACGGTGGCAGGGTGTTTGACATTCATTCCCATTTCTTGCATGGGACCTAAGCATGCACCCACGGACAAAGATTTGATTTTTCAACCAATTTATATGCACTGGAGCATGTGCATGTAGTTCAAATTTGAATTATGCACATAAATGCATTGAAAACTCACTTAATCCATAAAAATGTCCAAACGAACCCCGAAAAATCACAAAAAACAACACAACACTCCTGTTGTTCTATGTTGACACAAGAAAAAATTTGAAAGCAATAAGAGGCAATGGATATCGTTTCATCCCCAAAGTTGGGGCGTTCCCTACCGAAACCATCATGCTTGTTGTGAGAAGCTCTGGTTTGTGAGAAGCATATACCCAGACCTGCCCCAAATGGGACAAAAAATTTACCACGCCATGTTGATGTTGCCCCATGATAGCATGCCAAGTTTCATGAATTTTAGACGAGTTTTGGATTTACTAGAATTTAAAAACCAGGTATCTCAAAGTTTGCGGACGAGTGATGGTGACAGGGTGTTTGACATTCATTCCCATTTCTTGCATGGGACCTAAGCATGCACCCAAGGACAAAAGATTTGATTTTTCAACCAATTTATATGCACCGGAGCATGTGCATGTAGTTCAAATTTGAATTATGCACATGAATGTATTGAAAACTCACTTAATGCATAAAAATGTCCAAATGAACCCTGAAAAATCACAAAAAATAACACAACACTCATGTTGTTCTTTGTTGACACGAGAAAAAAATCTGAAAGCAATTAGAGGCAATGGATATTGTTTCGTCCCCAAAGTTTGGGTGTTCCCTACCGAAACCATCATGCTTGTTGTGAGAAGCTCTGGTTTGTGAGAAGCATATACCCAAACCTGCCCCAAATGGGACAAAAAATTTACCACGGCATGATGATGCCACTCCATGATAGCATGCCAAGTTTCATGAATTTCAGACGAGTTTTGGATTTACTAGAATTTAAAAACCAGGCATCTCAATGTTTTGCTGGAAATCAACGGTGCCCTGGTCTTTGAAATTCATTCCCATTTCTTGCATGGGACCTAAGGATGCACCCAAGGACAAAGATTTGATTTTTCAACCAATTTATATGCACTGGAGCATGAACATGTAGTTCAAATTTGAATTATGCACATAAATGCATTGACTCACTTAATGCATTAAAATGTCCAAACGAACCCCGAAAAATCACAAAAAATAACACAACACTCCTGTTGTTCTATGTTGACACGAGAAAATTTTTGAAAGCAATAAGAGGCAATGGATATCGTTTCGTCCCCAAAGGTGGGGCGTTCCCTACCGAAACCATGAGAAGCTCTGGTTTGTGAGAAGCATATACCAAAACCTGCCCCAAATGGGACAAAAATTTACCACGGCATGTTGATGCCGCTCCATGATAGCATGCAAAGTTTCATGAATTTTAGACGAGTTTTGGATTTACTAGAATTTAAAAACCAGGTATCTAAATGTTTGCGGTCGAGTGACGGTGGCAGGGTGTTTGACATTCATTCCCATTTCTTGCATGGGACCTAAGCATGCACCCAAGGACAAAGATTTTATTTTTGAACCAATTTATATGCACTGGAGCATGTGCATGTAGTTCAAATTTGAATTATGCACATAAATGCATTGAAACTCACTTAATGCATAAAAATGTCCAAACGAACCTTGAATAATTCCAATTCTTTTATGACACGCATATAGTTGCATGATCACTACAGATAAAGGTCTAGCAATTCAAACACCATCCATGGCCGATGTGACCCCATTATGTAATTCAAATCAAGATGAAAAATCAAGTAGATCCCACACAGTTTATTATAACCAACCGTGTGAGATGCGGCACAAAATATCTTGGAGCACCGTCGGAGTATAGTACGCATATGGCTTACACGAGAAGATGCGACGACTACAGTTCACAGCCCGCTCTGAATAAGGGACCGTGTCTGATGACACTTTGCGCGTCAGTTTTTTGGCTGAAGCGATTCCAAATTTTTGGCTTCCGCGGAAATATCTACCTCCCCGCCCCTCCCCCTTACCAAAAGCCACATTTTCCCTGTTTCTGCCTTCCTTTCCAAGTTGAAACCTTCACTCCTTGCTTGCAGCGCTGCGCCTCCTCACCGACAACCCTCCTTCACGCTGCTCGGCCTCGCCTATCCAGGCAGGTAATCCACACCCGACCCCCATCCTCCTCCTCCTTCCACATCCCACATGCCCCGACCACCGGCGCAAGCGCAACACCTTCCACCCAAATCACCGACCCCTCCACCAAATAAGCGCCGGCCTAAGCCATGGTGCACACAGTATAGCCAGGACCTCAAGGAGCATTTGGCAGCGGAAAAGCAAATCGCGGCCGCACGCGCGGATGAGGTCGTGATGGCTGCCATTCGTGCTGACCCCCAGATCTTGGAGGAGCACCTCACCGTCGAGGCCACCTTGACGCTCGCGCGCCGACGCCGCGACGCGGTTGGCTACTTTAAATGATAGTTCGTGGCATTTTCTCGAGGCCACCGTCGGTGCCTTCGACGAAGACTACGAGGTGTTTTCTCAGCATGCACGCGCTTACCTCATCTCGAGAGCCAGCAGGTTGGTGCCCGGAGCGGCTCAGGCAACTCACCACTACAACAAGGGCACCCACTATGTGGAGGCCTCGCCCTCTTCCATGTCCATGAAGCCAATCGTCATCGATATCTCCGACAATGAGGAGTAGCTTGTCTTATTAGCTCACTCTAAGGACCCATGTTCAGTTTGCTAGCTACTGCCTTTCCTTAACAAATTCTAGTGAATTATGTTATCTACTTTTACCATGCAATCTTCTGCTATAGTGTATATGTTGTATATGTCATGCAATGTGGTGTTCAATTAACTGCTTGGTTCAATTCTGCAAATGTGATGTTCAATTCTTCAGGGTGCATTTCCAAGTTGTTAAGCATGCTTGGTTTGGTTAACTGTCTGATCTTCTATTAGGAGTATGTTATATTCTTCAATTGGTGTTTATTTAACTGCTTGGTTCATTTGTTGTGGCTTGGTTCACTTGTTGTGGTGTTTAGTTAACTGCTTGGTTCAATTCTGCAGTGCGACGTTCAATTGTTGTGGCTGCATTCTGTTATTGTATACCATGTGAGGAATAAATCGAATTTGGCTGTACTAAATACATGAGAAACAAATACAATTGCTATATTTCCAAGTTGTTAAGCATGCTTTGTTTGGTTAACTGTCTGATCTTCTATTAGGAGTATGTTATATTGTGCAATGTGGTGCTCAGTTAACGTTTGGTTCTTTGTTGTGGTGTTTAGTTAACTGCTTGGTTCAATTCTGCAATGCGATGTTCAATTGTTGTGGCTGCATTCTCTTATTGTATACCATGTGCGGAATAAATCGAATTTGGCTGCACTTAATACATGAGAAACATATACAAGTGCTATATTTCCTAGTTCTTAATCATGCTTGGTTTGGATAAATGGGTTTTCCATGTGGCTTGAATTAATCTCATGAATCTGTAATGTGCTTATTTTTCATCAACATATTTTACTAATAGCATGCGAACCCTTACTTAACCTGATGACTAACTACCTTATATGTGTTGCAGGGAAACAATGGGAAGCACTGAGGTTTACAAGATGGTACTAACTATTATACCTTGCCTTTTTGTATTCCTTTGCCCCATTTCCAATATAGAGAAGATATTTATGCACATCATTGTTTTCAGGCTTCACTGATGATTACCTCTCAAACCACCTCTGTGGTCAGGAGGCGAGGAAAGTAATCATACAACACCCACTACTAGGGAAAACCTTATACACAGAACTTTAGCAGTAGCGCGTGTTAAAAAAAGCACGCTAGTGCTAAGTAGCAGTAGCGCGTTGGCGTAAACCGCGCTACAGATACAATTGTAGCAGTACCGTGCCTGAAGATAAAAGAACTACTACTAAAGTTCCCACTTCTAAGCCGATAGGCTACACATAGTAGTAGCGATCTACTGCGAACAGCGCTACTGCTAGTTGGTTTGTAGTAGCGCGTTTACGCAGAAAGGCGCTACTGCTAAAGGAAATAAAATTAAATGGAAAGCAAATAGAAAAGTAAATGAAAATCAAAGAAATAGAAAAAGGAGAAAGGGAAAAAATAAAATGTAAATAAAAATAAATGAAAAAGGGGGAAAAGAGAAAGGAATAGCAGTAGCGCATATCCGGAAACACGTTATAGCTAACTTAGCAGTAGCTCAATTCCTGGAACGCGCTACTGCTACTTTTGACTTAACCGCGCGGTTCGTTCCTCCCCACAGCCACTTCCCCAAATCCAAACTCCTCCGTTGTTGCTGTCGCGTCGCCCGTCGGCCGCCGCACGCTCTCCCGTCGCTCTCCTCACACGCTCGACGCCGCCCCGACCCCGGATTCGACGCCGTCCTCAACCTTGACCTCGACGCCGCCCCGACCCCAACCTCGACGCTGCCCTCCGTTGCGCGCCCGAGCCCCGACCCCGACCTCGACTCCGCCTGCCCCTCCCTCGCCGCAGGCACCCGAGGTGAGCACGCCTGCTCCTCCCCCTCCCCTACCTCTGCCTAGGGTTCTTCAAATTTTAATTGCGTCAAATTAGTTAGGGTTCATCTAGTGGTGGAAATGAATCGGATGTGGATCGGATAGTGCTCTTACCACTTCCGTTTTCATATTTACAAAACGAATACGAATGCGAATACGGATGTTATCGGATACGGATGCGGCTCGGATGTTTTCTTGATTCGAAACAGATACGAATAATAGCGACATATTGCTTAAGTGTATTAGTCAATAGCTATGTGACATGAAGTATTCAACTTGTGACATACAATAAGTCAATGATAAATAGGTTTATGAATAAACACTATTGTAATGCCTAATAATTTCTAAGATTAATCATAAAACGAGTAAAATTTGACCACTTATTTGACTTTTAAGTCCGATAATTGGAATATCCGATCGAATACGAATATCGGATATTTCGGATTATCCGCTACCACTTTCCACCCCTAGGTTCGTCAAATTAGATGGTAATTAGGGCAGTAGTTCCTAGGTACTAATTAGTTAGTAAGAACTAGGTACTAATTAGGTACTAGTTTATTTTTATTTATAGTAAGTTTATTTTTAGTAAGAACTAGTTGAACATGTCACATTTGTTGTTATTTTTTAGTTAAAGCAATTATTCCCGCATCGACATCGACGATGCATATCCCGCATCCTCGTCGTCGACTCAGCAGAGGACACCTGCTTGGCTAGATGGTCCATGTCCGGGACTGGGCTCCACCGGGCTAGTACTGGGAGGCGCTACCTACCAGGGGCGCAGCTTGGTGAGGAGTCAGCCCGTCGTTGACCCGAACCTTCTTTAGTGGCGGTCGCGTGGGCCAATGACGGTGCAGAGGCTTAAGGACCCCGCGGAGGTGGTACATCACCGTGTCAGTGATTAGCTAGCTAGAAATGAGTTATGATGATCAAATAGCTAGTGTTCGTGGTAATGACTATGATGATTATTGTTAGCTAGTGTTGGTGGTGATTAGATAGCTACCGCAGCTAGTGTTGGTGGTGATTAGCTAGCTAGAATGAGTTTGAAGATGACGGTGTGCTACACTATGACTATGATGATTAAATAGCTACTGTTGGTGGTAATGATCATGATGATGATTAAATAGCTTGTGTTGGCAGATTAGATTCAAGTGGGGGCAACATGTGGTGCACATCGGAAGTACTACTAGTCCAAACTAGATCAATTTTTGATTAGTAGTATACTTTTGACATCCACCACATGTTGCCTCCACTTAAACCTAATCCACCTTCATTTGACACACTGTTATGGACATATTGATATAACAACCTCATAATTGGTATTGTACCAACATTTGTATAACGGCATATAAATACACTAAAAATAAAAAAATAAAAAAATTACTAGTAGCGATGGACAGGAAACATGCTACTACTAGTTAGATTAGCAGTAGCGCTGGAGTAAACACGCGTTGCGGCTATATGTCTTAGCAGTAGCGTGTGCCGCACGTGCTACTGCTAAGTAATAGCTGTAGCGCCTTACTAGTAGTGCGGTTCCACGTGCTACTAATAGGCATTAAACCCACGCTACTACTAGGCTTTTCCCTAGTAGTGACCCATGGTTCAATATTGAAGTGTTCCTGAAGAGGTCGAAGGATGGACGGTCAATCATCCATAGGCACTGGCCTAAAGTTGCAAAGACCTTCAACATGAATGAAGGCTCAATATTCGCCTTCCACTTCAGCAGTTTTCCAGATGAGATGCATCTCTATATGTACCGTCTATGATGCTAATTTCGAAAGGTTCTAGATGTTGCATGTGAAACTTGCTGCTGGTGCAGTTGTGTAATGGGGTGGCTGAGTGCTGAAGCTATATCATGTTGTACTACGATGTATTTCAATTATGAAATCCTGCTTCCTTAATATGGAAATGGAATATATTATGTGCTTAATATGAATGTCAATTAGATTAGTAAATGGATTATTAATAATAGGGCAATTAGCCCGCTAATTGGCCAATTAGCTTCCTAATTGGGGTTTCCTATTGCAAACGGTTAATGAGAAAACATCATGGGCGATGACCTCAAGCAACGCACATAGTTTCTAGGAATAAACCGTGTTGGATCAATGAACAATCACACACGACATTCTTTTGAAAACTGTTTGCGTTACGCCACCTTGCGCAAATGTTTTCCTTGGAGTGACTGTGTGGGATGTATATACGAACGAAAACGTTTAGCGGTGACTGACTGTGTGGGATGTACTTACGACCGGAAATGATTTCGCCTGTATAATTGTATTTTTTAGCACTGCTGTACGTATTTCTGTATTTGAGTGCTCGCCGGTCGCACACGACCTCATTTTGCCAAGCGTGTGTGCCAAGACGGCATACCCCCGACGGTTTCTGGGTCGTGTGGGAAGGAACCCCTTATCGCCCACACTCACTTGGCGACGGTTCCGAATGCCGTCGCGGAAAGGGTTAAAAACCGTTTGTTTAGGACCGACGCGTACCGGTGTATGCCCAAAAATAATAAAAATAGCATATTAATGCATATAAAACATCCAAAACAGATAATATAATAGCATGGAACAATAAAAAATTATAGATACGTTGGAGACGTATCATATAACCCGCATAACTTTCGAGTTCACACGGATTTAGGGAAGACATAGATTCAACACATCGGGGCATTTTAGGAACATATAACGCAAACTTCAGGAGTAATTTATACAAGCTTGAAAGTAGAGCATGGTTGAGAAAGCAGAGGATACAATTTACCAAAGGAATTATGTATCTGAGGAAAGGCTCACAAGGTTATTGAAAATGGAAGACAATGTCGGATAAAATCCAACAAAGGATTTGGTGGTCCACAGTGGATCTGATGTGACTATCGGTACTCAACCAGAAGAAGAAAGAATGCAAGGAAATGAGATTATAAAAACAACTGACTAATTCAAAGATCAAATGCAACAGAATTACGATTTCCAAATCAAGGGATCAGAAGCAAACGCTCTGATTAAGGATGGATAAGTTGAATAGACTCAGAATGACAATCAATCAAGGCTTGATTCGCCAAACACCAGCTCATGTCCGGAGTGACGTCCGAACCAAGGGAAGAATTTTAAATAGGACTGATGATTGCGAGCATTCACAAACAAATCAAATCAAATGCTCGAAATTTATGATGACAAAGGATGCTAATGAGTATTCCTAGACATATGGAAGTTACCATAATGCAAGCAGATAAGTATTTGCAGAGCAATAGTTGTAGAAGATTATCGGAAGATTGGATAGTACTTCAAAGTATCTTGTGAATCACTTGATCAACTAGGAATGAAAAAATCCTCGAAAAGTGTGAGGAATTATTCATAGGAGTATTCATGCGGCAAGGAACTGCAGGACAGTAAGCATAAAGGATTCTCGGTACATCGGAGAGTATTTCAGGACATCTTGTAATAACAAGAGCAACTGGGGATGAAGGTATGAACTATGTTGGAAAAGGCAGTGCCTAGGAGGCGCTTAGGCACACCTAGGCACTAGGCAATGGCCAAACGCCTCGGCTAGGGCATAGGCAGAAGTCTAGGCAGAGCAAGTAAGAAATTCTCTACCCAAGCGAGATATCATGCCATATTGCACATATATGCCAAAAGGGCCATATTCCAATCGTAGTAGCTGGTAGTTAACATACTTATATGCCCTAAGTTAATAAAATACACATATAATAACCACATATACACCCTGATAGTAAAAAATATATAACCGCCTAGCCTACGCTTAAGGCACTTAAGCAACGCCTAGGCACTAGGCGAAGGCCAACCACCTCGCTTACACCTACCGCTTTTTCCAACCTTGGGTATGAACGACAATGTAGGTAGTTACCCATAAGGATTTATCAGTGGTAAGGTTCGCAATGGGGAAGGGCACAAGGGTCTCGGGAAAACATCAGAGAGTATCTTCAGAATCTTCTGGTGAACCAAGCAATCATCTGGAGTGAGGGGCTCTCTAGGAGAAAGTATTTACGAGAACCTAGAGTTAGAGTTAGCAAAATCATTTAACCCGAATACAAGTGAGAGCAGAGTCCCAGAGTATAGAAGAGGAATAAAAGATCCTAATACCATCCAATGGCGACGTGGGCCCGTAAGTCGCACAGCCATGTTAGTAAAAAAAAGTTTTTTTTAAGAACTAGACTCAACTTCGGCCAAGGATTTGGAAAGGGGGTTCCTACAGGCAGTCGGCTCTGATACCAACTTGTGACGCCCACAATTCAATCATACATGCAAATGTGCACGATCAAAATCGGGGACTCACGGGAAGATATCACAACACAACTCTAGACACAAATAAAATAATACAAGCTTTATATTGCAAGCCAGGGGCCTCAAGGACTCGAATACATAGCTCAATACACAAGAGTCAGTGGAAGGAACAATATCTGAGCACAGACATAAAGTTAGACAAGACTGCCCTGAGAAGGCAAACACAAAAGCAACAACGATCGAAGAGGCAAGGCCTCCTGCCTGGAACCTCCTAACTACTCCTGGTCATTGGCGGTCTCCACGTAGAAGTAGCCACCCTTGGGGTAGTAGTAGTAGTCGACGGGGGGTGGCATCTGGCTCCTGGGATCCACCATCTGGTCACAGCAACCGGAAATAAGGAAGAAGAAGGGGGAAAATGGGTAGCAACGCAACCGTGAGTACTCATCCAAAGTACTCGCAAGCATCAGATCTATACTAAGTATGCATGAGTATCAAATGGAAGGGTTGTATCTGTGGACCGAACTGCAAAATGCTAGAGAAGAAGGGAAAAGCCTAGCCTATCAAAGACTAGCATCTTCAAGCATCTTGCAGCATTCAGAAGAGTATAGAATAGCATTTTAACATTTAACAAGCATGTTGTAGCATTAACGCCCAGAGATCCTTCCTCGACACCCTGCGAGAAATCAATGCTGGAGCCAACATATCCATCACATACCTCGAGTATCCACTTGATGAACTCCTTGATGGAATCCACTTGATGAAATTGTTGGGAAATGTTCCATAGAAAACAAAAAATATATATGCACACGCAAGATCTATCAAGGAGATGCATAGCAACGAGAGGGGAGAGTGTGTCTACGTACCCACGTAGACCGTAAGCGGAAGCGTTTGACAACACGGTTGATGTAGTCGAACTTCTTTGCGTTCCAACCGATCGAGCACCGAACGTACGGCACCTCTGCATTCAGCACACGTTCAACTCGATGACGTCATCCGCCTTCTTGATCCAGCAAGACGGCGAGGTAGTGGATGAGTTCCGGCAGCACAACGGCGTGGTGACGGTGATGGTGAATCTATCTCCGCAGGGCTTCACCTAAGCACTACGAAAATATGACTAGGGTGTAAACGGTAGAGGGGGCCGCCGCACACGGCTATGACAATGTTCTCGTTTGTGCTAGGCGCCCTCCCCCCCCCACATATATATATAGATATATATGTATGTATGTATGTATATATAGTGAGGGGAGAGGCCAAGGTGCGCCCCAAGTAGGTCTGAATCCTACTTGGGCTCCTACCCTTGGCCGCACCCCCCGTGCCATGTTTGTCGGAGGGGGGAAGGAAAGGGGGAGAGGAAGGAAGGGGGAGGCCGGATCCCCCTTTCCTTTCCCCAATAGGGCGGCTGCCATGGGGGAGCGCCAGCCCCTTGTGGCCTGGTGTGCTCCCCTCTTATGGCCCAATAGGTCCAGTAACCTCCCGGGCGTGTCCGGTACGCCCTCCGGTACTCCGATGATCACCCGGTACACTCCGAAACACTTCTGGTGTCCGAATACCATTGTCCTATATATCAATATTTACCTCTCGACCATTCTAAGACTCCTCGCCATGCCTATGATCATATCCGGAACTCCGAACAACATTCAGTCACCAAATCATATAACTCATATAACACTATATCGTCAACGAACGTTAAGCGTGCAGACCCTACAGGTTTGAGAATTATGTAGACATGACCGAGACACCTCTCTGGTCAATAACCAATAGTGGAACCTGGCTGTCCATATTGGTTCCTACATATTCTACGAACATCTTTATCAGTCGAACCGTTATGAGAACATATGTAATTCCCTTTGTCCATCGTATGTTTACTTGCTCGAGATTCGATCGTCGGTATCTTCATACCTAGTTCAATCTCGTTATCGGCAAGTCTCTTTACTCGTCCCATAATACATCATCATGTAACTAACTCATTAGTCACTTCACTAGCAAGGCTTCTTATGATGTGTATTGCCGAGAGGGCCCAAAGATATCTCTCCGATACTCGGAGTGACAAATCCTAATCTCGATCTATGCCAACTCAACAAACACCTTCGGAGATACCTTTAGAGCATCTTTATGATCACCCAGTTACGTTGTGATGTTTGATAGCACACAAGGTATTCCTCCGGTATCCGGAAGTTGCATAATCTCATAGTCGGGGGAATATGTATTTGACATGAAGAAGGCAATAGCAGTAAACTAAACAATCAATATGCTAAGCTAACGGATGGATCTTGTCCATCACATCATTCTCCTAATGATGTGATCCCGTTATCAAATGACAACACATGTATATGGTTAGGAAACCTTAACCATCTTTGATCAACGAGCTAGTCTAGTAGAGGCTTACTAGGGACACGGTATTTGTTTATGTATTCACACATGTATTTAAGTTTCCGATCAATACAATGCTAGCATGAATAATAAACCTTTATCATGATTTAGGAAATATAATAATGACCATTTTATTATTGCCTCTAGAGCATATTTCCATCAGTCTTCCACTTGCACTAGAGTCAATAATCTAGTTCACATCGCCATGTGACTAACACCCATCGTTCACATCGCCATGTGACCAACACCCAAAGAGTTTACTAGAGTCAATAATCTAGTTCACACCGCCATGTGATTAACACCCAAAGAGTACTAAGGTGTGATCATGTTTTGCTTGTGAGAGAAGTTTAGTCAACGGGTCTGTCACATATAGATCCGTATGTATTTTGCAAATTTCTATGTCTACAATGCTCTGTATGGAGCTACTTTAGCTAATTGCTCCCACTTTCAATATGTATCCAGATTTATACTCATAGTCATCCAAACCGGTGTCAAAGCTTGCATCGACGTAACTCTTTATGACGAACTCTTTATCACCTCCATAACCGAGAAAATATTTCCTTAGTTCTCTAAGGATAATTTTGACTATTGTCTAGTGATCTACTCCTGGATCACTATTGTACCCCCTTGCCAAACTCATGGCAAGGTACACAATTGGTCTGGTACACAGCATGGCATACTTTATAGAACCTATGACTAGGCATAGGGAATGACTTTCATTCTCTCTCTATCTTCTGCCGTGGTCGGGCTTTGAGTCTTACTCAACTTCACACCTTGTAACACAGACAAGAACTCTTTCTTTGACTGATCTATTTTGAAATTCTTCAAAATTTTATCAACAACCCTGATTGAAGATCCGACATGACACCCACTCTTCCATCTCCGGCTTCCTAACCAGATCCGTTTACCCCTGCTTGAAAAAGTATGTGCTTTGTGAAAGTCCTATTAAGCGTCTCGATCTATCCCTATAGATCTTGATGCTCAATATATAAGCAGCTTCACCGAGGTCTTTCAAAAAAATCTTATTCAAGTATCCTTTTTATGCTATCCAGAAATTCTGTATCATTTCCGATCAAGAATATGTCATCCACATATAATATCAGAAATGCTACAGAGCTCCCACTCACTTTCTTGTAAATACAGGCTTCACCACAAGTCTGTATAAAACTATATGCTTCGATCACCTCATCAAAAAGTATATTCCAACTCCGAGATGCTTGCACCAGTCCATAGATGGATCGCTGGAGCTTCCACACTTTGTTAGCACCTTTAGGATCGACAAAACCTTCTGGTTGCATCATATACAACTCTTCTTTAAGAAATCCATTATGGAATGCAGTTTTGACGTCCATTTGCCAGATTTCATAATCATAAAATGCGGCAATTGCTAAGACCATCTCCAGCCGCTCCCCAAACAGGCCCCCCAGGGCAACTTTTTTCACGCGGGCGCCGACCCCCCCCCCCCAAGTCGCTCCCCCAAGACGCCGAAATCTGCCGGCTCGGCCCGTTTTTGGGCCCCGCGATCCCAGGCCGAACCCAGCGCACTGGGGGGCACTCGGGGGGTCCAGCGGAAGGAAAAAACATGTCTGGGCCACACTGTCAGGCGAAAAGTCAAGACAATCATCCAGATTCGCCCCCACTCCCGCGCACTCGGCCGCAACCCTGCCGATCCCGGCGCCGCCTACCGCCCACCACCGCTAGATAGGCCATTCCCCGCCGGAAAAGAGAGAAGGTTTCACCGCGGCAACCTCTCCACCACCTTCATGGGCGAGTTTCCCAGCGCTCCGGCCATGCAGGGCGGGATACCGGCGGCTATGCACCCACCATGCCCGCCAGGTGTTCGACGATTTGTTTGCTCGGTGATGGACTCAGACGATGAGGAGGCGCTCACGGCGCTGCTGGAGGAGGAAGCTGATGCCGATGTCCAGGACGAGGAGCATCTCATGGTCCTCGCCGCCCTGGCCGGCCTGCTCGCGAGCAATGAAAAGCCGCGGCGAGGTGGCTCGGCGCCGGGGCGGCTGAAAGCAAAGAATTGGCATCGTCTGGAAGGCTATTGCATGCTCTACTCCGACTACTTTGCCGACGCTCCACTGCACGGCGACAAAGTGTTTCGGCGCCATTATCGGATGACCCGAAAGCTTTTCCTTGGGATTGTGAATTCCATCCGGGGGTTCGGCAGCTACTTCAAGTGCAAGAAGGATTGCACCGGCGAACTTGGATTCACCTCAATCTAGAAGTGCACGACAGCTATGAGGATGCTTGCGTACGGAGCTCCCGGTGATTCACTCAACGACTATGAGCGCATGGCCAAGTCCACGACCATTGAGTGTTTCTACAAGTTCTGCAGGGCAGTGGTGGCAGTGTTTGGACCGCAATACTTGCGATCACCCAATGCTGAAGACACTGCTCGGATCCTAGCACAAAATGCAGCAAGAGGATTTCCTGGGATGCTTGGAAGCATTGACTGCATGCATTGGAAATGGTAGAACTGTGCATTTGCTTGGCAGGGAATGTACAAAGGCGGTTGCAGTGTGGTACTTGAGGCAGTGGCCACACAGGACCTTTGGATTTGGCACTCCTTCTTTGGTATGCCAGGAACTCACAATGACATCAACGTGCTGCAGTGCTCCCCTGTCTTTGCCAAGCTTGTTGAAGGTCATTCTCCTCCGGTGAACTTCGAGGTCAATGGGCGGCACTACAACAAGAGATACTACCTAGCTAATGGCATCTATTCAAAATTGTCTACATTTGTGAAGACTATCTCAAACCCTGTGCCAGGAGGCAAGAACTCCCACTTTGCGAAGGTTCATGAATCTTGCAGGAAGGATGTCGAGCGGGCATTTGGTGTGCTCCAATCTCGATTTGCTGTTGTCTGGTACCCCGCTCAGACCTGGTCGAAGATCAAATGTGGGAGATCATGACTTGCTGTGTCATCTTGCATAACATGATCATTGAGAGCGAGCAGGAAGAGCCAGTGTTTGACACTGAACCATATTACAGGCAGGGTCCTCTTGCGCAAGTTGATCACCAGCTACTGGCAACCTGGACTGCCTTCCTCAATATGCGTCAGGAGATCCAAGACCCACAGGTGAATCAACAACTGCAGCCGGTTCTGGTGGAGCACCTATGGAGGCTCAAGGGCAACACCTAGCTAGACATGTGATGAAATATGAGTTTTTATTTGTTGAACTATATAATTTGTATTGAACTATTTGTTGTTGAACTATTTGATTTCTAATGATTTCTGTGATGAACTATGTGATAAAAAATAACTTCTGATGTATTTGCGTCGAACCACGGCGAATATGGGCCGATTTGCGCCGATAGCGGGCCGATTTTTCGCTGAAAGTGGGCTGAAAAGCAGGCACATTAGCGCAAAAAATGGGCCAATATCGGCGCCTGGGGGTGACCTGGGGGCGGCGGCTGGGAACCCAATCACCCCCAGAGCCGATTTTAGCGCCGACTCGTCCCCAGGCGGTGATTTTTAAGCCCCCTGGGGGGCACCGGCTGGAGATGCTCTAACATGATTCGGACTGACTTAAGCATTGCTATGGGTGAGAAAGTCTCATCGTAGTCAACCCCTTGAACTTGTCAAAAACCTTTCGCGTCAAGTCGAGCTTTGTAGATAGGGACATTACTATAAGCGTTTGTGTTCTTCTTGAAGATACATTTATTCTCAATGGCTTGCCGATCATCGGGCATGTCCACCAAAGTCCACACTTTGTTCTCATACATGGATCATATCTAAGATTTCATGGCCTCAAGCCAATTATCAGAATCTGGGCTCATCATAGCTTCTTCATAGTTCATAGGTTCACCATGGTCTAATAGCATGACTTCCAGGACAGGATTACCGTACCACTCTGGTGCGGATCGTGCTCTGGTCGACCTACGAGGTTCAGTAGCAACTTGATTTGAAGTTTCATGATCATCATCATTTGATTCCTCTCTAGTTGGTGTAGGCATCACGGGAACGATTTTCTGTGATGTGCTTCTCTCCAATTCGAGAGAAGGTACTATTACCTCATCAAGTTCTACTTTCCTCCCAGACACTTCTTTCGAGAGAAATTCCTTCTCTAGAAAGGTTCCATTCTTGGCAACAAAGATCTTGCCTTCGGATCTGTGGTAGAAGGTGTACCCAATTGTTTCCTTAGGGTATCCTATGAAGACGCACTTCTCCGATTTGGGTTTGAGCTTATCAGGCTGAAGCCTTTTTACATAACTGTCGCAACCCCAAACTTTAAGAAACGACGGCTTAGGTTTCTTGCCAAACCACAGTTCATACGGTGTCATCTCAACGGATTTAGACGGTGTCCTATTTAACGTGAATGCGGCCGTCTCTAATGCATAAGCCAAAACGATAGTGGTAAATTGGTAAGAGACATCATAGAACACACCATATCTAATAAAGTACGGTTACGATGTTCGGACACACCATTAAGTTGTGGTGCTCCAGGTGGCGTGAGTTGTGAAACAATTCCACATTGTTTTAAATGAAGGCCAAACTCGTAACTCAAATATTTGCCTCTGCGATCAGATCGTAGAAACTTTATTTCTTGTTATGATGATTCTCCACTTCACTCTGAAATTCTTTGAACTTTTCAAATGTTTCAGACTTGTGTTTCATCAAGTAGACATACCCATACCTACTCAAATCATCTGTGAAGGTCAGAAAATAACGATACCCGCCGCGTGCCTCAACACTCATCGGACCGCATACATCGGTATGTATTATTTCCAATAAGTCATTAGCTCGCTCCATTGTTCCGGAGAATGGAGTTTTAGTCATCTTGCCCATGAGGCATGGTTCGCAAGTATCAAATGATTGATAATCAAGTGATTCCAAAAGTCCATCTGCATGGAGTTTCTTCATGCGCTTTACACCAATATGACCTAAACGGCAGTGCCACAAATATGTTGCACTATCATTATCAACTTTGCATCTTTTGGCATCAATATTATGAATATGTGTATCACTACAATCGAGATTCAATAAACCAGTCTTACTGGGTGTATGACCATAGAAGGTTTTATTCATGTAAACAGAACAACAATTTATTCTCAGACTTAAATGAGTAACCGTATTGCAATAAACATGATCCAGTCATATTCATGCTCAACACAAACACCAAATAACATTTATTTAGGTTCAACACTAATCCTGAATGTAGAGGGAGTGTGTGTGATGGTGATCATATCAACCTTGGAATCACTTCCAACACACATCGTCACCTCGTCCTTAACTAGTCTTTGTTCATTCTGTAACTCCTGTTTCGAGTTACTAATCTTAGCAACTAAACCGGTATCAAATACCCAGGGGTTGCTACGAACACTAGTAAAGTACACATCAATAACATGTATATCAAATATACCTTTGTTCACTTTGCCATCCTTCTTATCCGCCAAGTATTTGGGGCAGTTCTGCTTCCAGTCACCATTCCCTTTGCAGTAGAAGCACTTAGTTTCAGGCTTGGGTCCAGCTTTAGGCTTCTTCCCGGGAGTGGCAACTTTCTTGCCATTCTTCTTGAAGTTCCCTTTCTTTCCCTTGCCCTTTTTCTTGAAACTAGTGGCCTTATTAACCATCAACACTTGATGTTCTTTCTTGATTTCTACCTTCGCCGATTTCAGCATTGTGAAGATCTCGGGAATCATTTTCATCATCCCTTGCATATTATAGTTCATCACGAAGTTCTAGTAGCTTGGTGATAGTGACTAGAGAAATCTGTCAATCACTATCTTATCTGGAAGATTAACTCTCACTTGATTCAAGCGATTGTAGTACTCAGACATTCTGAGCACATGCTCACTGGCTGAGCTATTCTCCTCCATCTTGTAGGCAAAGTACTTGTCAGAGGTCTCATACCTCTCGACACGGGCATGAGTCTGAAATACCAATTTTCAGCTCTTGGAACATCTCATATGCTCCGTGGCATTCAAAACATTTTTTAAGTCCCGGTTCTAAGCCGTAAAGCATGGCGCACTAAACTATCAAGTAGTCATCATATCGAGCTTATCAAACATTCATAACGACTGCACCTGCTCCTGCAACAGGTCTGTCACCTAGCGGAGGACACAATTCTTCTGTGCAGCAATGAGGATAATCCTCAGATCACGGACCCAGTCCGCATCATTGCTACTATCATCTTTCAACTTAGTTTTCTCTACGAACATATCAAAAAATAGGGCAGCTATATCGCGAGCTATTGATCTACAACATAGATATGCAAAACTATTAAGACTAAGTTCATGATAAATTAAGTTCAATTAATCAAATTACTAATGAACTCACACTTAAATAAACATCCCTCAAGTTATTTAAGTGATACATGATCCAAATGAACTAACCCATGTCCGATCATCACGTGAGATGGGGTAGTCATCAATGGTGGACATCTCTATGTTGATCATATCTACTATATGACTCACGTTCGACCTTTCGGTCTCCAGTGTTCCGAGACCATGCCTGTACATGCTAGGCTCGTCAAGTTTAACCCAAGTATTACGCATGTGCAAAACTGTCTTACACCCGTTGTATGTGAAGTAGAGTCTATCACACCCGATCATCACGTGGTGCTTCGAAACAACGAACTTTTGCAACGGTGCATACTCGGGGAGAACACTTTTATCTTGAAATTTAGTGAAGGGATCATCTTATAATGCTACCGCCGTTCTAACTTCTAAGCAAAATAAGATGCATGAAGGATAAACATCACATGCAATCAAAATATGTGACATGATATGGCCATCATCATCTTGTGCTTTTGATCTCCATCTCCAAAGCATCGTCATGATCTCCATCGTCACCGGCTCGACACCTTGATCTCCATCGTAGCATCATTGCGTCGAGGTCGTTACGCCATCTATTGCTTCTACAACTATCGCTAACGCATAGTGATAAAGTAAAGCAATTACATGGCGCTTGCACTTCATACAATAAAGAGACAATCCTAAGGCTCCTGCCGGTTGTCGATATTACAAAACATGATCATCTCATACATCAACATATATCACATCATATCTTGACCATATCACATCACAACATGCCCTGCAAAAACAAGTTAGACGTCCTCTACTTTGTTGTCGCAAGTTTTACGTGGCTGCTATGGGCTTCTAGCAAGAACCGTTCTTAACTACGCAAAAACCACAACGGTGATTCATCAAGTTTGCTGTTTTAACCTTCTTCAAGGACCGACTATAGTCAAATTCGATTCAACTAAAGTAGGAGGAACACACACCCGCCAGCCACCTTTATGCAAAACTAGTTGCATGTCTGTCGGTGGAACCGGTCTCATGTGCGTGGACATGTAAGGTTGGTCCGGGCCGCTTCATCCCACAATACCGCCAAATCAAAATAAGACGTTGGTGGTAAGCAGTATGACTATCACCACCCACAACTCTTTGTGTTCTACTCATGCATATCATCTACGCATAGACCTGGCTCTGATACCACTGTTGGGAAACGTTGCATGGAAAACAAAAAAAATCTACGCTCACGCAAGATCTATCAAGGAGATGCATGGCAATGAGAGGGGAGAGTGTGTCTACATACCCTCGTAGACCATAAGCGGAAGCGTTTGACAACGCGGTTGATGTAGTCAAACTTCTTCGCGTTCCAACCGATCGAGCACCGAACGTACAACACCTCCGCGTTCAGCACAAGTTCAGCTTGATGGCGTCCTCTGCCTTCTTGATCTAGCAAGATGGTGAGGTACTGGATGAGTTCCGGTAGCACGAAGGTGTGGTGACGGTGATGGTGAAGCTATCTCCGCAGGGCTTCGCCTGAGCACTGTGAAAGTATGACCAGTTGTGTAAACGGTGGAGGGGGGCGCCGCACACGGCTAAGACAATGTTCTCGGTTGTGCTAGGCGCCATCCCCACATATATATAGGTGGGAGGGAGAGGGGAGAGGCCAAGGGGCGCCTCGAGTAGGTCTGAATCCTACTTGAGCTCCTGCCCTTGGCCGCGCCCCCTTGCCATGTTTGTGGGAGGGGGGAAGGAAAGGGGGGAGAGGAAGGAAGGGGGAGGCCGAATCCCCCCCCCCTTTCCTTTCCCTACTAGGGCGGCTTCCATGGGGGGCGCCAGCCCCTTGTGGGCTGGTGTGCTCCCCTCTTATGGCCCAATAGGAACACTAACCTCCCAGGGGTATCCGGTACACCCTCCGGTACTCCGATGATCACCCGGTACACTCCAAAACACTTCTGATGTCCGAATACCATTGTCCTATCTATCAATCTTTACCTCTCGACCATTTTGAGACTCCTCGTCATGTCCATGATCATATCCAGGACTCCGAACAACATCCGGTCACCAAATCATATAACTCATATAACACTATATCGTTAATGAACGTTAAGCCAGCGGACCCTACGGGTTCGAGAACTATGTATACATGACCGAGACACCTCTCCAGTCAATAACCAATAGCGGAACCTAGATGCCCATATTGGTTCCTACATATTCTACAAAGATCTTTATCGGTCGAACCATTATGACAACATACGTAATTCCCATTGTCCATCGGTATGTTTACTTGCCCGAGATTCGATCGTCAGTATCTTCATACCTAGTTCAATCTTGTTACGGCAAGTCTCTTTACTCGTTCCGTAATACTTCATCCTCTTGCTAACTCATTAGGCACATTGCTTGCCAGGCTTCTTATGATGTGTATTATCGAGTGGGCCCATAGATACCTCTCCGATACTCGGAGTGACAAATCCTAATCTCGATCTATGCCAACTCAACAAACACCTTCAGAGATACCTGTAGAGAATCTTTATGATCACCCAGTTATGTTTTGATGTTTGATAGCACACAAGGTATTTCTCCGGTATCCGGCAGTTGCATAATCTCATAGTCGGAGGAATATGTATTTGACATGAAGAAAGCAATATAGCAATAAACTGAATGATCAATATGCTAAGCTAACGGATGGGTCTTGTCCATCACATCATTCTCCTAATGATGTGATCCCATTATCAAATGACAGCACATTTCTATGGTTACGAAACCTTAACCATATTTTATCAACGAGTTAGTCTAGTGGAGGCTTACTAGAGACACGGTATTTGTTTATGTATTCACACATGTATTTAAGTTTCCGATCAATACAATTCTAGCATGAATAAAAAACCTTTATCATGATTTAGGAAATATAATAATAACCATTTTATTATTGCCTCTGGAGCATATTTCCTTCAGAAATCGTCAAGGTGAACTTAGGAGGAATCACCCTCGAGGTTCACACTTGAGGTATTGCACGACAGAGCCGTATCGGGAGTGGTGAAGGAGGAATCACCCTTGATGACCATGACTGAATAGCTAGATGATACGTCTCCGTCGTATCCATAATTTTTGATTGTTTCATGCCAATGTTATACAACTTTCACATATTTTTGGCAACTTTTTATATGATTTATTGGACTGACCTATTGATCCAGTGCCCAGTGCCAGTTCATGTTTTTTGTTTCGCAGAAAATCCATATCAAACGAAGTCCAAACATGATAAAAATTTACGGAGAATTATTTTGGAATATATGTGATTTTTGGGAGGTGGAATCAATGCAAACGGGGGCCCACAGCACCCACAACCCACCAGGGCGCGCCCCAGGCCCCAGGCGCACCCAGGTGTCTTATGCTCACCTTATAGGTCGGTAGGGTCTCTACTTCGGGGGCAAGGAAGCTTATATCCGGAAAAAAATCATGTTAAAATTTGAGCGCAATCAGAGTTACATATCTCCCGGAATATAAGAAACGGTTTTCGTCCAGATCCGAGGCGGGAAACAGAAGGGAACAGAGAGGGAGATCCAATCTCGGAGGGTCTCCCGCCCCTCCGCCGCCATGAAGGCCATGGACCAGAGGGGGAATTCTCCTCCCATCTAGGGGGAGGCAAAGGAAAAAGAAGAAGGAGGGGCTCTCTCCCCTCTCTCCCGGGGGCGCCGGAACGCCGCCGGGGCAAGGATCGTGACAGCGATCTACATCAACAATCTTGCTACCGTCAACACCAACTTTCTCCCCCTCTATGTAGTGGTGTAACACCTCTTCTCCCCGCTGTAATCTCTACTTAAACATGGTGCTCAACTCCATATATTATTTCCCAATGATCTATGGTTATCCTATGATGTTTGAGTAGATCTATTTTGTCATATGGGTTAATCGTTATCTTGGTTGGTATGATTGTATATTTTATTTATGGTGCTGTCCTACGGTGCCCTCCATCTCGCGCAAACATGAGGGGGCTCCACTGTAGGGTGTTGCAGTATGTTCATGGTTTGCTTATTGTCAGTGTTGCGGGGGATGACAACAGCCCAAACGCGGATAAGTGGGTTATGGCGTATGGGATAAAGAGGACTTGATACTTAATGCTATGGTTGGGTTTCACGACCTTAATGATCTTTAGTAGTTGCGGATTCTTGCTAGGGGTCCAATCATAAGTGCATATGATCCAAGTAGAGAAAGTACGTTAGCTCATGCCTCTCCCTCATGTAAAATTGCAAGAACTGGTACTTGTTATCGATTACCTAGGGACAAATGACTTGCTTGTTGACAAAAGCTACCCACTTTTATTACCTTGCAATTTATTCGTAGTTTTATTCTCGCAAAGTACTTCTAGTTTTATTCTTGCCAAATAGTTTCATACTTGTTTTAGGTAAAGCAAACGTCAAGTGTGTGTAGAGTTGTATCGGTGGTCGATAGAACTTGAGGGAATATTTGTTCTACCTTTAGCTCCACGTTGGGTTTGACACTCTTATTTATCAAAAAAGGCTACAAACTCCCCTACACATGTGGGTTATCAAGACCTTTTTCTGGCGCCGTTGCCAGGGAGCAATAGCGTGGGGTGAATATTCTCGTGTGTGCTTGTTTGCTTTATCACTAAGTAGTTTTTTATTTTTTGTTCTAAGTTGTTCTCTATCTTTAGTGTCGGTGTGGAACGACACCTATGGGATCACAAGAATCCCTACTATGGTTGCCGGGGCGCAGGGTTGCGAGAAGAGCAGGATTAGTAATCAGCACGAGGATCGTTTACCAAGGTTCGGGCCACGAGGATGCGTAAAACCCTAGTCCTGCTTTGGTGGGTGTATTTCAGAGAGTTCTTGAGCTCTCGAACTAGCTATGGTGAGTGCGTGGTTCGAAAGAGCCGAATCCTCCTCCAGTATGCCATGGGCCTCCTTTTATAGTCGAAAGGGGCTGCCACACAGGAGGTGGAAAGGCGCACAGTATTGCGAGCTTATCGCTCGTATTACAGGACAAGGCGCATTTGATGCGTAGCTGAGGTGTCCTCTTGCTTTATTGGGGATGGGAGCGAGGCCCGTCCCGTCCGTCGCCGCTCCTCCTCGCTCTGACACGTGCCCTGGCCATTGGTGCATGTGGTGCCATGTAGGCAGGCAGGCAGCTGAGGTGGCACGGTGGTAGGGTCTTCACGAAGATCTGCATGCCGCCACGCAGGTGTGTGCCGAGTTGGCCTGAAAGCTGCATGTTGCCACGCAGGCGCCTGCCCAGCTGGTTGGGCTGGCAGCTGCATGCGAACGGCGGCGGAGACTTGGTTGGTGCGGGCCTGGCAGTGGCCCTGCTGGCGTCCTTGGTGAGGGCCTTGCCGGGGCGCGCTGTCGTCCCCGGCAAGGATCTTGCCGGGGGGCTGGTGGCCTTCCCCGGCAAGGATCTCGCCGAGGGTCATCGTCTTCTAATCCTCATCTGATCTTGAGTGTTCCTTGTCTTCACAAAGATCTGCATGCCACCATGGAGGTGCCTCCCAAGCCCTGGCCCAACGTGGTTGATGATGTTGGAGATCGTGGGCTCAAGGGTGGCTCGCTCTGTGGGGGTGGGGCGAGCTGCCCCGGCAAGGGTCTTGCCGGGGCTGCCGAGGCTGCCCCTGGCAAGGGTCTTGCCGGGAGGGAACCTGCTTCGTCCCTCCGCTCTTTGTGGTCTTTGGCCTTGGTGTTGCTCTGGTTGTCTTGGGCTTTGGTTTTACCTCGGTTTACCTCCCCTGTTCTGCTTGGTGCTACCGTGGGCGCGGCTCCGACTGCCCGTGCACAGGTAAAGGGGTACAAAGGTGCGCCCCTTATTTTGTACACCGACAGGAGCCCGCAGGCCTGGGCCACACATAAGCGCGACACGTTGTTAGGCTAGGTCCAAAACGGTGCGTGGGCAGGCGGGGCGGTTTTTACCGCGGTAAAACTTTTCGCGCGCTTCGCTACCCACGACCCGCGCGCGGCGTGGCGCGGCGTGGGGGGATGCGCATGACATGGGCGGCATGCATGGGGCGGTTCCCGCACGCATGCGTCACATCGCAGTAAATGGGCAGCGCGCCCTGCACCTTCCCCATAAAAAGGGGGGTAACCGCGAGCGCACTGTTCCTTTTACCCTTCGCGCAATCCCAATCTTAGAAGCCTCCGCTCGTCTTCCTCTTCTTTCCCAAGCTTCGCTCTCGCTCGCCGCCGTTGTGTTCCCGCCGCCCTCTGCTTTGCCCTTCTCTCCCAGCCGCCATGGCGCCGAAATCCGTCAAGGGCAAGGGCGTGGCTAAGAACGCCGGAGCGGCGGAGCTGCCGGAGAGTGCGCTGGCGGTGCAGCGGACGCAGTCCACCTTCTTCCCCTTGACAGTCGACGTGTTCGAGCTTCGGGAAGCCTTCAGGCCCCTGTGGGGGGTGAAGACGAGGGGAGAGAAGTCGGGGCATCCAGCCACGCGCGTCATCCCCGCCAACTGCGCCGAGGCTGCCCCAAATCGGTACCCCTTCTTTGTTGACTATTTTTCCTACGGGCTTTGTCCTCCCTTCTTCGATTACTTCAGCGACATCATGCACACCTTTGGCTTCCGCCTCTTGGATTTTACCCCGAATGCGGTGGCGTGCATGGCCCTTTTCGCGCACCTCTGCGAAGGCTTCGCTGGGGTGCACCCCAACACGGCGCTCTTTCGCCATTACTTCTCCCCTCGGATCCAACCAGGGGGCGTCATCTCCGGTTGCATCACCTGGATCCCAAGGTCCAAGGGGGCGTATCCGGAGGGTGCCATGAAGGAGAGGTGGGAAGAATGGCGGGGCCGGTGGTGCTGGATCGAAGAGAAGGACCCGCCGAGGTTCTGCGAAGTTCGCCGGGCGCCACTGGTCCGCAGAAGCGATTGGAGCGATGTCGACGCCGACGATGAGAAGCTCACGGTCGCCACCATCAGGATCCTTCGGCTCACCGAGGCCGGGCTCACCCTTGAGATGATCGGGGCGCACTTCATCCGCCGCCGGATCGCTCCACTGCACAACAAGGGGAGGCCGGCCTGGCTCTTCACGAACCCCGCCGACATCATGCGGCTTCGCCCCGGCCTCGACCACAACTTCACCGTGATGGAGCATGCCCATTTCTGCCAGCGGCTCTTCCAGCTCGATGTGGGCCACTACGGCGAGGTCGAGCGGACCGGCAAGGTCGCGAGGGCCGCCGCGAAGGCCGGCAAGGTCTTCAAGGGGCCCTTGTTCAAGCTGCCGGCGGGAGTGGTCCCGTTGTGCAATAATTCGCGCCGGACCGAGATCATCGCCATGATGCCGGACTGCAACGCGCATGGCCCTGACCCGAGCTGGAAGGAGCCGAAGGACGTTGAGGTGCAGCAGTTCTTTGACACTCTGCATAAGGGGTACATCAACGCCGACGACGAGCGGCTGCTTGTCCAGGACACCACCCAGGCAGAACTCGACTACATCGCCACCAGGGCGAGGGAGGCACAGCTTGCCGAGGAGGCCGGCAGCGCTGGTGAGGACAAGGCCGCGACGGCCGCGGAGGAGGAGGAGCTCGCCCGGTGGGCGGCTGCCGCCGGGGAGGCCAGCAGTGCTGGCACCGAGGCTCCTCTAGTTGAGGGAGCGGCCGACGAGTCATCGGAGGAGGAGGCCGGGGCTGTTGACCCCCCGGCCACGAGGAGAGGGCGAGTCCTGCGGCGAGCCACTTCCGGCAAGCCGGTGCGGTCTGCCAGGGGCGCGTGGTGGCCAAAGTCCCCGGAGGAGTCCGCGCGCCAGATGAGGGCCGCGGCGGCGAAGAAGGTGGTGAAGGCTGCGGCAGCGAGGAAGAAGACATCTGCTTCTTCTTCGTCCACGCGCCCGCAGACTCCGCCCTCCTCCCCTCCTCCGGCGGATGCCGGCGCGGGGGTCACTTTTGACTACGGGTCCCTCAGGCCGAGGAGGAAGAGGAAAACAGCAGAGGAGGAGGCGGACGACGAGTAAGTATCTGGCTCCTTCCCGTCATCTCTACCTCCTCAATCTGTGTCGCTTGTCTTGACTTGTGTTTATCTTGCCAGGGATGTGGAGACGCTGGCCCAAAGGGTGAAGAGGGCCAAGACCTCAGCGGGCGGCCAGCCTCCGGCTGGTACTTCAAGGGCGCCACTGGTGGTGCTGAGTAGCCCGGACAGCAGCCCCCGGTCCAGCCCCCAGCGTAAGCTCACCACCCTCCCCTTGTCGACATGTGTCAGGGGTATGATACTTTGGTGCTAACCTTGCCGAGTATGCAGGAGGAGAACAGCAGCAGCAGGAGCCGCAGAGGGCTACTCCCAACACGCCGCCCCCATCGACCACGCCGCCCCGAGGGGCGTCCCCAGTAAGGGCGCCAAACACTGAGCCCACGCACATGAAGGAGGAGGAGGAGAACTTGGCGCTGGCGGCTTTGCCTCGACGCCAAATGTTGGCGGGGAGGGACTTCTTTTTCCCAGCCTGGCACCGGTGATGGTAAGTCGCTCGCCTCTTGTCCCTGTTCCTTTTTCTTTCTTGCTGGCCCTTGGTCTTGGCCTTGCCTCACCCCCTTCTTCGGTGTCCAGATTCCTCCTCGGTGAACCCAGAGGACGTGGACGCCGTCATCGAGGACGTCGCCAAGGCCGCCGAGGCGAACGCCGAGAGGATCGCTGCCGAGGAGGCCGCCGAGGGCGCTGCTGAGGACGCCGCCAAGGGGCCTGCTGGGGAGGCCGGCAAGGCCACCGCTGAGGAGACCGGCAAGGGGCCTGCCTGGGAGGCCGGCAGGGCCGCTGCCGAGGAGGAGGAGGAGGTGGCTGATGACCAGCCTTCCTCCTCTGCTGCTTCCGGCTCCGGCAAGTACCTGAGGGTGAGTGACGACTTGTTCGTCCACCTTCCAGGCGCGTCGAGCACCAGGGCACCCGTCGAGGGAGAGGTGTTCGACGACGAAGTGCTTGCCGCCGCCGGGCTTGAGGTCGTCGATGAGCCGAGCGTTGGTGGCGACGGCTCACAGGAAGAGCGGCTCCTCCACGCCATGGGCGCCAGCTTCCGGAAGCTCCAGGCGCTCCATCGCGCCCGCCTGGACAAGGCTAAGTCCAGGACGGCAGTGGTGGGGAAGGCGGAGGCGGACCTCTAGAAGCGCGTCGCCGAGACACAGGACTGGTTCCGCCAGGCTCGCGACGAGCTGAAGGCCGCCCAGGGCGAGCTGGCCAAGCGTGACGTGGAGCTCACCATGAAGCTGGCCGACATCAAGAAGGCCCAGGAGATGGCGGCGGGCTTGGCCGCGGCAGCCGAGGCTGCCCGAACCCAGCAACAGGCCGCGCTGAACTCCCAGGAGGAGGACCTCGCCGCGCGCGAGGAGAAGCTTGCCGCCATGCTTCGCGGCAAGGATGAAGAGGTGGAGAAGCTTGTCTTGCAGCGGACCAGTGAGTTGGAGCCGAGGCACAAAGAGGCGCTCGATGCCCAGGCCCAGGTTCATGCCGACAAGGTGAAGGAGCTAGAGGCGGAGTGGGACGGGCTGAAGGAGCAGGCCCTGAAGCTGTCCCGGGAGAAGGACATGCTCAACAGCGCCCTGACGAAGGCGCAAGGCGCGGCCGTCAGCAGGGCTGGGGAGCTCTCCGAGGCCAACAAGTCCATCAAGGACCTCACGCTGAAGCTGGAGGGCCTCGAGGGGATGCTCACGGAGGTCAAAACCCGGAAGGGGATCCTGGCCAAGGAGCTGGAGACCGAGAAGCAGCTGCAGAAGAACCAGGTCGCCGAGCACAAGGATTTCAAGGAGGGCGTGAACCGCTAGATCGGCCGCCTCGAGGACGTCGCCGACAGGATCACCATGCAGTTGGCTACCATGGGGATGCCAAGCATGAGGTACGCCCCGGAGCGCAGCGGGACCACCAACGCCAAGTTGACCTTGTTCTTCGAGTGTGTTCTCGGGGCCCTGGAGCAGCTTCACTCCAACCGGGCGGCCTCGCTGGCCGACAAGGCCTGGAGGCTTTGCCAGGGCGCCATGACCAAGGTTCTCACCAAGGTGGCATACTGGTACCCCGGCCTCGACTTCGACGCCGCGCTGGAGAGCTTGCCGGAAGGTACCGACCTCGCGTCGCTCAGGGAGCACATCAAGCCCATCATCAGCCGTGTTGGCGGAATTCTGAGGGTGGAGGGCCAGCGCCAAGATTAGGCACCCCGTTTCTTATCGCCGCTGTAGGTTCACAACCAAGACAATTGCTATCTCTAGTTAGAACCACAGCAACAATTTGATGTAATATGACTCTGTAGCACTTTTAGTATCATGCATGTTATTTTCCCGTTCGATTTTCCTTTGTGTGTCCACCCTACGTTAACCGGGTATGTTTGCCGGCGCGTAAACCCAGGGCGGCGTCTTGGGGACGGATCCCCATTGGCCTGCCAGGTGTGCTTGCTGCCAGGCGAACCACCTTACCGCCCTTAGTGCGGCCGCCCGAATTGTCGAGTTTCACTCGAGTCAGAGTCGGGAGCGTTGCCAAGTGCGGAAGGCTACCCTACCACTCTCGACGCAGCCGCTTTGAGCTGTTGAGCGGACTCGAAATAGAACAAGGGTGTTGCCAATTGCGGGAGGGCCCCTTTGCGTGCAGGTTTCTCATACATAGGCAAGATCTTCGAGGACGATAACCTTATATATAAAAGGAAGTAACTCAAAGTTCCGAATGACTTAGCTTTTCTGCTGCCGCACTGGCGTCCTTCGCGTTCGCAGGCGGCGCCCTTTTTCTCCTGGCCATCTCCTTCTTAGTAGTCATGGCGGTGAGGAACTGCTAGGCCAACTACTAGACCAGATTCTCACAATTGCGCCCCTACCTGGCGCGCCAAAGATGTTGGTGTGGAACGACACCTATGGGATCACAAGAATCCCTACTACGGTTGCCGGGGCGCAGGGTTGCGAGAAGAGCAGGATTAGTAATCAGCACGAGGATCGTTTACCCAGGTTCGGGCCACGAGGATGCATAAAACCCTAGTCCTGCTTTGGTGGGTGTATTTCAGAGAGTTCTTGAGCTCTCGAACTAGCCATGGTGAGTGTGTGGTTCGAAAGAGCCAAATCCTCCTCCAGTATGCCATGGGCCTCATTTTATAGTCGAAAGGGGCTGCCACAGTGGCATATAGGAAGTGGAAAGGTGCACAGTATTGCGAGCTTATCACTCGTATTACAGGACAAGACGCATTTAATGCATAGCTGAGGTGTCCTCTTGCTTTATTGGGGACGGGACCGAGGCCCATCCCGTCCGTCGCCGCTCCTCCTCGCTCTGACACGCGCCCTAGCCATTGGTGCATGCGGTGCCATGCAGGCAGGCAGGCAGCTGAGGTGGCACGGTGGTAGGGTCTTCACGAAGATCTGCATGCCGCCACGTAGGTGTGTGCCGAGTTGGCCTGGAAGCTGCATGTTGCCACGCAGGCGCCTGCCCAGCTGGTTGGGCTGGCAGCTGCATGCGAACGGCGGCGGAGACTTGGTTGGTGCGGGCCTGGCAGTGGCCCTGCTGGCGTCCTTGGTGAGGGCCTTGCCGGGGCGCGCTGTCGTCCCCGGCAAGGATCTTGCCGGGGGGCTGGTGGCCTTCCCCGGCAAGAATCTCGCCGAGGGTCATCGTCTTCTAATCCTCATCTGATCTTGAGTGTTCCTTGTCTTCACAAAGATATACATGCCACCATGGAGGTGCCTCCCGAGCCCTGGCCCAACGTGGTTGATGATGTTGGAGACTGTGGGCTCAAGGGTGGCTCGCTCTGTGGGGGGTGGGGCGAGCTACCCCGGCAAGGGTCTTGCCGGGGCTGCCGAGGCTGCCCCCGGCAAGGGTCTTGCCGGGGGGAACCTACTTCGTCCCTCTGCTCTTTGTGGTCTTTGGCCTTGGTGTTGCTCTGGTTGTCTTGGGCTTTGGTTTTACCTCAATTTACCTCCCCTGTTCTGCTTGGTGCAACCGTGGGCGCGGCTCCGATTGCCCGTGCACAGGTAAAGGGGTACAAAGGTGCGCCCCTTCTTTTGTACACCGACATTTAGTTATGGATATGGAACACGAAACACCAAGACAATTAGTTGTACTTGCTACTCATGGAGATGGGGAACCTCCTAAAACCCTTGATGCTCGTTATGTGAAAAATATTATGCACTGCTTTGATAATCCTGAGAAAACCCCATTCAACTTGATATGGGAGTAACGTTGGATCAACGTGAATACTTTAGGGAATATCGCTTGACACAAAAAGGGAAATTATTATGGGATCAAATTGATATGTTGCATTGGTATGCTTGGAATTTATGCCAGAGATATGTTTATATTTGTTGCTCTAGGATGAACGCTCCACACCTCCCCTTTTCATGCAAATTTAATGATAATGAAACCTTGGCTTCTTATGCCAATGGTATATGTGATTATTATGATGTGGAACGAATAGAAGAATTTGTTGCTTTTAAGGGTGCTTATGAAATTGAATCTTTGTTTTTAAAGTATGAAGCTTTTGATGATGATGTTTATGGACCTAAAAAATTCATCCTTAAATATTGCTATGATAATTATAAATATAATTCCGATTTTGATGAATTTACTGAGAAAATCTCCGCGGTCCCAGAAGAGATTAATATTTTGCAGGAGTCTATGGAAGAAGGAATTGATGAAACTGTGAGCTCATTGGATGAAAAAGATGATGAGGAGAGCGAAGAACAAACGGAGGAAGAACGGATTAGCTACCCATGCCCACCTTCTAATGAGAGTAACTCTCCAACTCATACATTATTTAATGTCCCTTCGTTCTTACCGAAGGTTGAATCCTATGATAATTGCTATGATCCCGTTGATTCTTTTGAAATATCCCTTTTTGATGAACTTGATGCTTGCTATGCTTGTGGCCAAGATGCCAATTTGAATTATACTTATGGAGATGAACTTGCTATAGTTCCTTATATTAAGAATGAAATTGTTGCTATTGCACCCACACATGATAGTCCTATTATCTTTTTGAATTCTCCCAACTACACTATATCAGAGAAGTTTGCACTTATTAAGGATTACATTGATGGGTTGCCTTTTACCGTTGCACATGATAATTTTGATGAATGTAATATGCATGTGCTTGCTGCTCCTACTTGCAATTATTATGAGAGAGGAACTACATTTCCGCCTCTCTATGTTTCCAACACGAAAGAATTGCAAGAAACTTCTTATGCTATGTATTGGCCTTTACTTGATGTGCATGAATTGTTCTTGTATGACATGCTGATGCATAGGAAGAGAGTTAGACTTCGTCATTGCATGATATATGTTTCTTTGTGCTCATTACTAAATGCCAAATCATTGTTAATTAAAATTGGCTTTGATATACCTTGGGATCCGGATGGATTCATTACTTGGGCACTTTATGCCTAGCTTAATGGCTTTAAAGAAAGCGTTGTCAGGGAGATAACCCGGAAGTTTTAGAGAGTCATTTATTTCTGTTGAGTGCTTTTATAAAGTGTTAAAACAAAAATATAGAGGGGAACTTAAAAACTTTTTCACAAAAGAGAAGTGATTGGAAGTTAAGCATTAGAGAAGTGAGGGTCGACCCTGAACACTTGTGTTCATGCTCACGAAAACAATGTAGAATTTTTCATGAAGCTTCTCACAAAAATAATTATCCCCTTGTACAATTCCATTGCATTATAAAAATAATGTGCCAAGATTTGCCTTTAGGATGATTAGATTGCTTGTTGGTATGTGCGGTGCAAAAACAGAAACTTTGGCTGTAGTGCGTGATTTTACATTTTTTTACTGGAACGTCTAAAGTTTCTTAAACTTTTTGCACAGTCTTGCTATACAAATTTTTTATTTTGTCCAAATTTTTCAGAATTTTTGGAGTACCAGAAGTATGGTGAATGTTTAAATTACTACAGACTGTCCTGTTTAAGACATATTCTGTTTTTGATGCATTTTTTGCTTGTTTTGATGAAGCTATCAATTCTATCAATGGAATAAGCCATGAAAAAGTTATATTACAGTAGCTACAATGCAAAAACAAAATATGAATTGGTTTGCAGCATTACTTATAGTAGTGATTTGCTTTATTATACTAACGGATCTTACCGAGCTTTCTGTTGAGTTTTGTGTGGATGAAGTGATCAAAGATCGAGGAGGTCTCGATATGAGGAGAAGGAGGAGAGACAAGAGCTCAAGCTTGGGGATGCCCAAGGCACTCCAAGTAAATATTCAAGGAGACTCAAGCGTCTAAGCTTGGGGATGCCCCAGAAGGCGTCCCATTTTTCTTCAACAAATATCGGTATGTTTTCATCTTCGTTTCGTTCATGTGATATGTGCAAATCTTGGAGCGTCTTTTGTGCTTAGTTTTTACTTTTCTTTTATGCACCATGCTGGTATGAGATAGTCCATGGTTGATTTATAAAATGCTCATTACACTTCACTTATATCTTTTGAGTATGGCTTTATAGAATGCTTCATGTGCTTCACTTATATCATTTGAAGCTTGGATTGCTTGTTTCTCTTCACATAGAAAACCGTTGTTTGTAGAATTCTCTTTTGCTTCACTTATATTTGTTAGAGCATGGTCTTTTGTAGAAAGAATTAAACTCTCATGCTTCACTTATATCTATTTAGAAAGTCAAAAGGAATTGGTCAATTGCATGGTTAGTCATAAAATCCTACATAAAACTTATGGATCACTGCATATGATATGTTTGATTCCTTGTAATAGTTTTGCGATATAGAGATGGAATATGTGGTAGGTACTAGTAAACGGTTGTGGTTAGTAAGAATATTGGTGTTAACGTTTGTGATTCCCGATGCATGCACATATAGTCTCTCGTTATGCTATGAAGTTGGAGCATGATTTATTATTGATTATCTTCCTTATAAGTGGCAGCCGGGGACGAGTGATGGTCTTTTCCAACAAATCTATCCCCCTAGGGGCATGCGTAGTAGTACTTTGCTTCTAGGGCTAATAAAATCTTGCAATAAGTATATGAGTTCTTTATGACTAATGTGAGTCCACGGATTATACGCACTCTTACCTTTCCGCAATTTGCTAGCCTCTATGGTACCATGCATTGCCCTTTCTCACCTCGAGAGTCGGTGCAAACTTTGCCGATGCATCCAAACCCCGTGGTATGATACGCTCTATCACACATAAGCCTTATTATATCTTCCTCAAAACAGCAACCATACCTACCTATTATGGCCCTTCCATAGCCATTCCGATATATATTGTCATGCAAATTCCACCGCTTCCATTTTGATGACTTGAGCATTCATTGTCATATTGCTTTGCATGATCGTAAGATAGCTAGCATGATATTTCCATGGTTTGTCCGTTTTTTGATATCGTTGTTATGCTAGATCATTGCACATCCTGGTACACTTCCAGAGGCATTCATATAGAGTCATTCTTTGTTATAGGTATCGAGTTGTAATTTTTATTTCTATTGAGTTGTAAGTAAATAGAAGTGTGATGATCATCATTATTCATTTTTAAAGCATTGCCCCAGTGAGGAAAGGATGATGGAGACTATTATTCCCCCACAAGTCGGGATGAGACTCCGGACAATGAGAGAAAAAATATTTAAAAAGGAAAAGAAAAAGAAAAAATAAAATAAATAAAGAAATAAATAAAGAAATAAAGAGAGAAGGGGCATGCTAGTTCCACACTTGTGCTTCAAAGTAGCACCATGTTTTTCATATGGAGAGTCTCCTATGTTGTCACTTTCATATACTAGTGGGAATTTTTCATTATAGGATTAGATGCACACCCACTTAGTTTTCATATTGAGCTTTCATACACTTATAGCTCTTAGTGCATCCGTTGCATGGCAATCCCTACTCCTCACATTGATATCAATTGATGGGCATCTCCATAGCCCGTTGGTTAGCCGCGTCGATGTGAGACTTTCTTACTTTTTTGTTTTCTCTATATTTACCCCTATCATCATACTCTATTCTATCCGTAGTGCTATATCCATGGCTCACGCTCATGTATTGCGTGAGGGTTGAAAAAGCTGATGCGCGTTAAAAAGTATGAACCAATTGCTCGGCTTGTTATCGGGGTTATGCATGATAAATACTTTGTGTTAAGAAGACGGAGCATGACAAGACTATATGATTTTGTAGGGATATGTTTCTTTAGCTTTGATAGTTTGAAAGACACGATTGTTTGTTGGGATGCCTGAGTATTGATGTCTTTATGTCAACTTATAAACTATTGCTTTGAATCACTTATGTCTGAATATTCATGCCATGATTAGATATATGATCAAGTTTATGCTAGGTAGCATTCCACATCAAAATTATCTTTTTTTTCATTTACCTGCTCAAGGACGAGCAAGAATTAAGCTTGGGGATGTTGATACGTCTCCGTCGTATCTATAATTTTTGATTGTTTCATGCCAATGTTATACAACTTTCACATATTTTTGGCTACTTTTTGTATGATTTATTGGACTAACCTATTGATCCAGTGCCCAGTGCCAGTTCCTGTTTTTTTGCATGTTTTTTGTTTCGCAGAAAATCCATATCAAACCAAGTCCAAACGTGATAAAAATTTATGGATACCTATTTTGGAATATATGTGATTTTTGGGAGGTGGAATCAATGCAAACGGGGGGCCACAATGCCCACAACCCACCAGGGCGTGACCTAGGCCCCAGGCGCGCCCAAGTGTCTTATGATCACCTCGTAGGTCGGTTGGGTCTCTACTTCGGGTGCAAGGAAGCTTATATCCAAAATAATCATGTTAAAATTTGAGCACAATCGGAGTTACGGATCTCCCGGAATATAAGAAACGGTTTTTGGCCAGATCTGAGGCGCGAAACGGAAGGGAACAGAGAGGGAGATCCTTCTCGGAGGGAATCCCGCCCCTCCGCCACCATGGAGGCCATGGACCAGAGGAGGAACTCTCCTCCCATCTAGGGGGGGAGGCCAAGGAAGAAGAAGAAGGAGGGGGGGTCTCTCCCCCTCTCTCCCGGTGGCGCCGGAACACCGCCGGGGCAAGGATCGTGACGGCGATCTACATCAACAATCTTGCTACCGTCAACACCAACTTTCTCCCCCTCTATGCAGCGGTGTAACACCTCTTCTCCCCGCTGTAATCTCTACTTAAACATGGTGCTCAACTCCATATATTATTTCCCAATGATCTATGGTCATCCTATGATGTTTGAGTAGATCCGTTTTGTCCTATGGGTTAATCGTGATCTTGGTTGGTATGATTGTATATTTTATTTATGGTGCTGTCCTATGGTGCCCTCCGTCTCATGCAAACGTGAGGAGGCCCCGCTGTAGGGTGTTGCAATACGTTCATGGTTTGCTTATTGTCAGTGTTGCGGGGGATGACAGCAGCCCAAACACGGATAAGTGGGTTATGGCGTATGGGATAAAGAGGATTTGATACTTAATGCTATGGTTGGGTTTCACGACCTTAATGATATTTAGTAATTGTGGATGCTTGCTAGGGGTCCAATCATAAGTGCATATGATCCAAGTAGAGAAAGTATGTTAGCTCATGCCTCTCCCTCATGTAAAATTGCAAGAATGATTACCGGTACTTGTTATCGATTACGTAGGGACAAATGACTTTCTTGTTGACAAAAGCTATCCACTTTTATTACCTTGCAATTTATTCATAGTTTTATTCTCGCAAAGTACTCGTAGTTTTATTCTTGCCAAGTAGTTTCATACTTATTTTAGGTAAAGAAAACGTCGAGTGTGCGTAGACACTACTAAGGAAAACCCTAGTAGTAGCGCGGGTTTAATGCCCACTAGTAGCGTGGGACACCGCGCTACTAGTAAGGCGCTACAGCTTTGTTCACTTCCGCGCTACTGCTAATATAGCTAGTAGTAGCGTGTTTACTCTCCATCGCTACTAGTATTCTTTTTCTTATTTTTTTTATTTTTAGTGTATTTATACGCCATTATAGAAATTTTGGTACAATACCAATTATGAGGTTGTTATATCAATATGTCCATAACAGTGTGTCAAATGAAGGTGGATTAGGTTCAAGTGGAGGCAACATGTGGTGCATGTCAAAAGTATACTACTAATCCAAACTTGATCTAGTTTGGACTAGTAGTACTTTCAATGTGCACCACATGTTGCCTCCACTTGAATCTAATCCGCCAACACAAGCTATTTAATCATCATCATAGTCATTACCACCAACAATAGCTATTTAATCATCATAGTCATAGTGTAGCACACATCATCATCTTCAAACTCATTCTAGCTAGCTAATCACCACCAACACTAGCTGCGGTAGCTATCTAATCACCACCAACACTAGCTAATAATAATCATCATAGTCATTACCACCAACACTAGCTATTTAATCATCATAACTCATTCTAGCTAGCTAATCACTCCTGCTGCTCTCTCTCAGGTAAAATAACATAAAACATGTGTAGCACTCCTGCTTCATCAAGTTGGAGCATGCAGATGAACCTGTCTCCTAATTGTGGGTTGCGCTTCTGATTGCTGCCCCCTAGTACTTCTCTGCGATCGTTCACAATTTTGCTCCACTCTTTCACTATTAAGCATTCCTCGCTATTAGAAATCCTGAATGCACTAAAGTGCATTATAGGATATCTTGGCCGTAAGCTAACAATTCTCATGCGACCTTTAGTCTCGATCCAATGAGGCACAACATTCATCGGAGTCCCTGCTGAAGAACATCGTATAGTAACATACTTAGCAATGAAGTTTAGCTTAAAAATAATGTATGCAAAAGATGCACTGAGGACAAATAGTAAAAATCTTACCATCTTTCCTAAATAGATGTTACCGTAGTTCAGTACGAACACTATTGGTCGCACGTTTTGAGTACTAAGATTTGTAAGTCCAGGAAAATAATTTGTCTTGACAGTATGAAGATTCTCAAGCCATGAAACATAATGACCTATCTCAGTTTAGTTCAGCCCCGGGACAGTGGACGGTCATGTCTACCAAGCGCCAGACATGTTTGCTTGAATGGAAATAAGCTGTCAACTATTTTTGAGTAAACAATATCGAAGACATAAATATGGTTGAGAAACTCACATAATGGTATAACTGGAGGCGTCTGCACATCGACCCAGATGTCTCTATTACCTTCAATATCATCTTCGGGACGAATATCAAAGGTGATAAACATATTAGGCTCAAATGCATAAGCCTTGCATAGTGCTTGCCAAGTTTTGCATTCAAAATAGGTGTAGGTGTCTGCGTTGTATAATTTTGCGTGGAAAGTATAACCATGCTCGGTCTTCAAGTAAACTCTCTTTACCTCCATAGTAGTTTTCATAGGACTGAAACCTATCTTATCCAAGAAAAAAACTCTTGCATGGCAGGGGATACGCTAGTAGAATAGTAAAAGATTTAAATTATAAGTTGAAGCAAATGAAGCAGATGTCATGCTTAATTACGAAAAAAGACTTGTCGTTGTGACTTACTGTATCCACTTCGAAGTTCTCGTCCAGCTTGATGCTGAAGCGCCTATCATCATCTAGGAAGATTCTGTCGCACAGGTCGCGCTCGTCTTTGCAGTATTCGCAAATACCGAAATCCTTTTCGTCGTCAGACATTTCCTATGTTCATAGTTGAAACATTAATTGAAAATCGATCGAAGGCAACTACCAGGATACTCAACACACAAATCCAGGGCACTCCATATTTCCTACATATTTTGGCACAAGTCATGCCAAAATTCATGGAAAAATGCGACATGACCTTTGCTAAAATAGGACATATCGAGCGCCTGAAATTTGCCGGAACAGAAATGAATCAACACTCCGGCAAAACATAGGCCACTCGGAGGTATAACTTGCAAACATGACCGGCCACTTGGGCAAGCACATATCCTATTTGAGCAACACAAGATATACATTTCAAAATATCTTATAGGACTCATATTGACATGAGCATTCAATAAGCAAAACCAAATCGTAAAATAAATAAGTATTCAAATTAGCATGCATTCAATAAGCAAAAGTAAATCATCTCATGCGTTCGTAAATCATCGAATATTATCACTAATACATCCCAAATAGTATCATACATATAACATCACTAATACAACTAAAACCCTAGCGCACGATGGGTATCGGCACGTGCAGTGGACACCCAAAGAGAAGGAACCATCACAGGATCATAGCTCCAGTGAGATCTCTGGAGAACCTGCCAGGTATTGGAGAACCTGTGCTCCAACGCAAACAAGTAGCGACGGACGTGCGTGTCCTCCTCACTGACACGGTGACGTACCACCTCCGCGGGGTCCTCGAGCCTCTGGACCGTCACTGGCCCACACGACCGCCACCAAAGAAGGTTCGGGTCAATGACGGGCTGACTCCTCACCAAGCTGCGCCCCCGGTAGGTAGCGCCTCCCAGTACCAGCCCGGCGGAGCCCAGTCCCGGACATGGCCCATCTGGTCAAGCAGGTGTCCTCCGCCGAGTGGACGACGACGAGGATGCGGGATAGGCATCGTCGACGTCGATGCGGGAATAATTTCTTTAACTAAAAAAATAACAACAAATGTGACATGTTCAACTAGTTCTATTAATTCAACTAGTTCTTACTAAAAATAAACTTATTATAAATAAAAATAAACCAGTACCTAATTAGTACCTAGTTCTTACTAACTAATTAGTACCTAGGAACTACTGCCCTAATTACCATCTAATTTGATGAACCTAGGTGTGGAAAGTGGTAGCGGATATTCCAATTATCCAACTTAAAAGTGAAATAAGTGGTCAAATTTTACCCGTTTTATTATGCATTACAATAGTGTTTATTCATCATCTAAGAAAACATCCGAGCTGCATCCGTATCCGATAACATCCGCATCTGATTCGTTTCCACCCATAGATGAACCCTAACTAATTTGATGCAACTAAAATTTGAAGAACCCTAGGCAGAGGTAGGGGAGGGGAGGAGCAGGCGTGCTCACCTCGGGTGCCTGCGGCGAGGGAGGGGCAGGCGGCGTCGAGGTCGGGGTCGGGGCTCAGGCGCGCGGCGGAGGGCGGCGTCGAGGTCGGGGTCGGGGCGGCGTCGAGGTCAGGGCGGCGTCGAGGTCGGGGTCGGGGGCGGCGTCGAATCTGGGGTCGGGGGCGGCGTCGAGGGTGTGCGGAGAGCGATGGGAGAGCGCACGGCGGCCGACGGGCGACGGCGGCGGCGACAGCGGAGGAGTTGGATTTGGGGGAAGTGGTCGTGGGGAAGAACGAACCGCGCGGTTAAGTCAGAAGTAGCAGTAGCGTGTTCCAGGAAGTGCTCTGCTGCTAAGCTAGCTACAGCGCGTTACTCGATACGCGCTACTGCTATTCCTTTCTCTTTTTCCTCTTTTTCATTATTTTTCTTTACATTTTATTTTTTTCCTTTCACCTTTTTCTATTTCTTTCATTTTCATTTACTTTTCTATTTGCTTTCCATTTAATTTTATTTCCTTTAGCAGTAGCGCCTTTCAGCGTAAATGCGCTGCTACAAAGCAAGTAGCGGTAGCGTGGTTCGACGTAGATCGCTACTACTATGTGTAGCCTATCGGCTAAGCCGTGGAAATTTTAGTAGTAGCGCTTTTATCTTCAGGCGCGCTACTGCTACAACTGTATCTGTAGCGCCGTTTACATCAGCGCACTACTGCTACTTAGCACCAGCGTGCTTTTTTAACACGCGCTACTGCTAAAGTTCTGTGTATAAGGTTTTCCCTAGTAGTGAGAGTTGTATCGGTGGTCGATAGAACTTGAGGGAATATTTGTTCTACCTTTAGCTCCTCGTTGGGTTCGACACTCTTATTTATCGAAAAGGCTACAAACGACCCCCTACACTTGTGGGTTATCACTACACTACAGAGTTATCATCGGGAGTGCGTTACGAGGCATCACCCTTGGCAGTTGATAGTAGCTCTGCAGAGTCGAGCAACAAAATGGGGGTGTGATGTGCTGTGTCGGGCCCTGTACGTCGATCACGTTGATCGAGTCATCGGTCAACAAGCCGGGGCCACTAGGACAAAGTGGGGGGGCACTGGTGAATCACCAACCAACCTATCCTAAGAAGTTTAGGATAAGCAGGTAAGGTACAAGAGCAGGTTACAAAAGCAGGCTATGCATCAGAATCGGAGCAAACAATAACAGTAGCAAAATCTAATGCAAGCATGAGAGAGAACAAAATGGGCGATATTGGAATGATCAAGGGGGGGGGTTGCTTTCCTGGAAGCTCTGCTGAAAGGGAAGGAGGGTCCTCAGGGACATAGACGATCACAGTGGCATCAGCAGCGGTCTCGGGGTCTACCGGAGAGAAGAGGGGTAAGAAACAATAAATAATAGCAAACAAGTGCATAACACGACAACATGCAGAGCTAGGGGTGTTCTAATGCAGTGCTATACGATAACGGCGAAGGGGGAAAACATCCGGGAATGTTTTCCCGAAGTTTGGCATTTTTGGACAGATGAAACGGAGGGGGACGGTTCCACGTTCTCTATGCTAGGGACGTATGGCAGACGAACGGAGGGCATATTCGAATTCGTCATATTTTTCTGAGCAACTTTCATGTATAAAGTATTTCCATCCGAGTTATGGATTATTTTATATTAATTTTAGAAGTTTTATTGAATTTCTGGAATTATTATTATTTAAATTAATTCGAAAACAGAGTTATTGCATCAACATGATGTCATCTTGACGCCAGCAGTCAACCAGCCAGTTGACTGGTCAAACTGACGTCTGGGCCCCACCTGTCATTGACAAAGGGGTTAACAGAGTTAAGAACTAATCTAGTTAAACTAATTAATCTCCTGGGCCCATCTGTCAGCCACTTATTAGGTTAATCAATTAATTCTAAAATGCTTTTACTTAACTTTAGGGGGTGGACCCACCTTTCAGCGGCTGGGCGCTGCCTAGTCAGCAGGTTGACCAGGTCAACTGGTCAAGGGGGGCCCTGGGGCCCACGGGTCAGTGACCCAAGGGGTGGCCCCAGGTCGGCCATGTCGATGGTGGCGGTGGCGCACCGGCGACGGCCAAAACAATGGTGGCGGCGCGCCGGAGCCGGCCGTAATCGCGCTACGGGCGGCCGTTCGTGGCGCGGTCGGCTTCTTTCGAACGGGCACTACGCCGCGGGTCTGATGGTGGCAACAGAACGAGCGGAAGGGGGGTCAGAAAGGACGTCGACGACAAGATGTGGCGGTGGCGTGGAACGAGCTACAGTGCACGGGGGAAAGTGTGGACTTACGCGTTGGGCTCCTGGGGAACCCAAGAGCATGACGGCAGCCACGGACGGGCGTGGCAGCAGCGGTAGCCACGGCTGCGAGCTCCACGATGGCGGCGTGGGCACAACGTCACGACGGGGTGGCTACGGGGTGCGGGCGAGCTAAAGGGAAGGAGGAGGAGGAGGGGCGGTGGCTTACTGCCATTGTAGGGAAGGCCCGAAGGAGACACGCGACGGCCGGAGACGTCGTCGGCGTGCGGCGGCCAGAGGCGGACGGAGTGGAAGAAGATGATGGCATGGCGGCGTTCCGGTGCCCCTGGCTTGAGCTTGGGGTCAGGGAAGATGTAGCGGAGGCCGGGGAAGCGGCGGGACAGGTCGGGGGCGCTCGGGGACTACAGTGGCCACGGTGGTGGCGCGGCGACCGCATCGGGGAGGTGGATATGGAGATGGGAGGGAGGAGAGGGGAGGCGAAATATCTGCAGGGGGAAGGGAGCTGACGAGGCCGAGGGCTCGGTCTTATCCCCTCGGCGGCGAGGCGCGGGGCGACGAGCGGGTTCGACGGCGACGCGCGAGGGCGCGCCCGGGCGAGCACACAGTAGGGGTAGGAAGACAACAGGGGGGAGCTGGGCCGGCTGGGCCGCTCGAATGGGCTAAGGCCGAGGGGGGTAGGGGGGCCTCTTTTCCTTTTTCACATTTTATTTTCTGTTTCAATTTTAGCTACTGTTTTCTATTAAATTGTAAAACTAAATGAGTTTTGGTAGATATGAGACTTGTCACATAAGTCAACCACATTATTTCTAGGAGTCACAAAAAGTTTGAGGCTAAAAGGAGTTGTCTAACCATTTTTAGAAATTGAAAAGGCCAATTTTAAAAACTGCTGGACCACTAAATACGTTTCCAGGGGCACTTTCGGAATCGAAAAGAGTTTGGTTCCAACATGACAATTACTCAGTGATTATTTGCAACATTATGAACATTTTAGTTTTGACATTTGAAAACTTATATAGTTTGACTTGATTTTAAATTCGAATTTGAAGGGGTTTGAATCCACGCGAGTTTATCAACAGTAACCGTGGTGATGTGGCCTCATTAGTAGAGGGTTACTGTAGCTTAATTATCCGGGCGTCACAATTTTGAGGACATCTTATTGGTCAAAGCTTGGTTGGGCACAACGATGGATCCAATATGTGGCGCCAAGCAAAAGGGGAACACCTATTGGATGGAGATTTGGAAGGAGTATCACGAACAAAAGGAGTGTGTGGAGCCGCATCCTATCGTGACCACACACAATGTGGCATCTCTCCAACATCGCTGGGGATCATTCAAGGGGAAGTGAACAAGTACGTCGGCTACTACTCACAAGTGACCAAACGACCTCAAAGTGGGATGGGAGTCGCAACTCATGTAAGCTCGATTGCCTCATCTTTGTCGTCCATTGCATATGCTTTTTGTGTTTAAATTCTCGTGCTCATACATATGTTGTTTGCTAGACGACGGTGGCGGCCACTTTGTATCACGAGGTGGAGAAGAAGCCATTTGCTTTTAGCCATTGTTGGGTCATATTGAATGGCAAACCGAAGTGGAACCAACTTGTGGCCGACCTCAAGTCCAGCAAGAAGAGGAATGATGGCTCAGGCTCGAACCAATCAATTGGGTTGGACGATGAAGAGGACGATGTTGTCGTGACGAATGGAGAAGCCACCATGCCAAAGGACAACCGCCAAGTCATGGGAAACAAGTGGGAGAAGGCACGTGCCGCCCATGATGCCGCGGCTACCAAAATGTCGTCAACATGGACAAGCATTTTTTCGGTGAGGGAGAACAAGAAGGAGGAGAGGTACAAACTCATGTTGGATGCGTAAAAGGAAATGATGGACTGGAACAGAAAGAGGGCGTAGAAGAAGCTGGAAATTCAGAGGGAGAAGATCGAGTTGGAGAAGCAACAAGCGGCGATCAAATGGGAGCTCGAGAAGGCCAAGATATTCGGCGACATAGAGCTTGAGAAGGAGAGGTTACAACTCGCACGAGACACAGAAGATGCAAGGATCATGTTAGCGGACGAGCCCCTCTATGATGAGTATGCGAAGAAGTGGCTTGAGGACAAGATGAAGATCAACGACCATAGGAAGTACGAGGCGGCGAGGGCGGCTGCGGCCCGGATGCAGGCGGAGGAGGCAGCCCGGATGTAGGCGGAGCAGGCATCCCGGATGCAGGCGGAGGAGGCTGCCCGAATACATGCAGAGCAGGACAAGCAGGACGCATTCCGCTCGGAACAGGCGCCCAGCCAGTGATCCGAGGCCATCCGTCATGCTCGAACATTGACCATTTTGCCATGTCCGATTTATTGAATTATGATTTGTTTTGCGTTGTTTCGAATTTTGGTATTCAGACAATTTGTACCGTATGATCGATGTGCATGAATTGCATGGATTTGAGAATCGAAATTTGCGTTATGTAGATGTGCAACCCAACATTTGAGGGGTGTCCGCTCAGTGTCCGCAAAAACGCCGCAGACGTTTGAGGAGCCGGATTTGCGAAATCCGGTTGTAGATGCTCTAAGCTTGAGGGCCATCTGGCCCGTACTCCCTCCGTTTTTATTTAGTCCATGTATTACCTTTGGTCAAAGTCAAGCTTTGTAAACTTTGACAAAGTTACTAATAAAAAATATTAACATATATAATAACAAATTAGTATCATTAGATTCATCATTGAATATACTTTCACATCATATAGATTTGTTATGGTAAATGTTTATATTTTTTTATAAATTTGACAAAATCTAATATGCATAGTTAATAAATACAGAGGGAGTACAACACATTCCATCTTCTCACAAGAAAAAAACGACGTTCTTCTCACGCGGGCAGGGCCGAGTTCTTAAGACCCAATCCCACCAAACCCCTCACCAGTTCTCTTATCCCCTCCTCATCTTCTCCCCGCACCCGACGACATCGCTGGAGAAGGAAGCATCATGGCCGGAGCAGCAGCAGCCGCCGCCGCCGTGGCGTCCGGCATCTCGATCCGGCCGGTCGCCGCGCCTAAGATCTCGCGCGCGCCTCGCTCTCGGTCGGCGGTGAGGGCGGCCGTCTCCATAGGCGAGAAGGCTTACACGGTTCAGAAATCTGAGGAGATCTTCAACGCCGCCAAGGTGCTCTCTCTCTCTCTGTTTGTCTCTCTCTCTTTTAGTGCCACGTTTGAGATTTTCTCTTCGCGGTTCCCCGGGGGAGGAAAATGCGGATTTTTTCTGAGTGCAATTGTGGAGAGACGTCGTGTGTGACCAACTTCAAAAGTTATCGGGTAAACTTGGGGCAAATTTGCATGTTTTTGTGTCTGGTATGCGAATTGAAGGCGTGGTATGGGTAGATTAGAGGTTGAAAATCAGGGCCCTTGTGCTGCCTAGATGGGCAATGTCAGCATTTGGCAAGGTCAAGGTCAACTGTATTCTTAGACCAGATTGCTAGGTGTAGGCAGAAATATTAGCATAGACACAACATCTATCGTCAAGTTTCACGCACAGAATTAGTCTCAGTGTACATGGTGGGCAACTACGTGTATGTTTGATTCTGCTACCTGCATTTACAACCATGATGAGAATATAAGGTGGAATGGTTGCCATAAGTAGTTGGACTCGAGAAATGTAAAAGTGGCCAGTGCATTTAACCATTCTTTTAGTCATGTTTTGGGTCTTAGATCAGTAGTTGGCATATTGCGTTGACAGATGTTGAGCTGTTTGGTGCTGCTCTGTTTGGATTTAGTGAACTATCATGAGATGGCGCAGTCCATCCTCATCCAGAGCATCGTTACATTCTTCTATTATTTTAGATCTTACTCACATTTTATTTTCATTATTATCTGATGTCGATCTTTTACTGATTGATGTCTCACTTCTTCACAGGAATTGATGCCTGGAGGTGTTAATTCACCAGTCCGTGCCTTCAAATCAGTCGGTGGGCAGCCCATAGTTTTTGATTCTGTGAAGGGCTCTCATATGTGGGATGTGGATGGAAATGAATATATTGATTATGTTGGTTCCTGGGGTCCTGCAATCATTGGTCATGCAGATGATGAGGTACATCCTACCCTCTGTCCCAAAATAAGTGCCATTGACTTAGTACAACTTTGTACTAAAGTTGTACTAAATCTGTGATATTTATTTCGGGACGGAGGGCGTATTTCATAAAATGTATGGGATGTAATGTTTCTACCTGTATATTTTGAACTGCTTTATTGTTGCCCAGAGTGAATATTTGATGATTTTCTTTGTTGTACTCGGTAGGATTAATTTGACTAATCACCATTTTTTCCAAAAAAGAAATACCACTAGCTAAAGTACATGCGTTATTCATTAGATTGTGGGATCAAACTGCTGGGATCGCCTAATACTATCTCAGGTCAAAACTTTTGAGGAATCATGAAGTTAGGACTAAACATATCTTGCTTTATTTGGAAATCGCAAGATAGAAACTGACTGACCATTATGAACCAAATTCAGCGTTACTAAAGGCTTGTGTTTAATTCAGGTGAATGCTGCACTTATTGAAACTCTGAAGAAGGGAACTAGCTTTGGTGCTCCATGTGCGTTGGAGAATGTGTTGGCTCAAATGGTCATCTCCGCTGTGCCGAGTATCGAAATGGTTCGTTTTGTAAATTCAGGAACAGAAGCTTGCATGGGAGCACTCCGCCTTGTGCGTGCATTCACTGGGAGGGAAAAGATCCTCAAGTTTGAAGGCTGTTACCATGGCCATGCAGATTCCTTCCTCGTTAAAGCAGGCAGTGGTGTTGCCACCCTCGGCCTCCCAGACTCCCCTGGAGTGCCTAAGGGAGCCACCGTTGGGACTCTAACAGCACCTTATAATGATGTTGAGGCAGTTAAAAAGCTGTTTGAGGATAACAAAGGGGAGATTGCTGCAGTCTTCCTTGAGCCGGTTGTCGGCAATGCTGGCTTCATTCCTCCGCAGCCTGCTTTCCTAAATGCTCTCCGTGAGGTGACCAAACAAGACGGTGCACTTCTGGTCTTTGATGAAGTGATGACTGGTTTCCGTTTAGCTTATGGTGGGGCACAAGAGTACTTTGGAATCACCCCTGACGTGACAACCTTGGGGAAAATTATTGGCGGTGGTCTTCCAGTTGGTGCTTACGGTGGGCGGAAGGAAATCATGGAGATGGTTGCTCCAGCAGGGCCAATGTACCAGGCAGGAACCCTGAGTGGAAACCCTCTAGCTATGACTGCCGGAATCCACACTCTCAAGCGTCTGATGGAGCCTGGCACCTATGAATACTTGGACAAGGTCACCGGTGAACTTGTCCAGGGGATATTGGATGCGGGCGCTAAAACAGGGCATGAGATGTGTGGAGGACACATCAGGGGCATGTTCGGATTCTTCTTCGCAGGTGGCCCAGTGCACAACTTTGATGACGCCAAGAAGAGCGACACCGCGAAGTTTGGGAGGTTCCACCGTGGGATGCTGGAAGAAGGCGTGTATCTGGCACCGTCCCAGTTCGAGGCAGGTTTTACAAGCTTGGCACACACAACCCTAGACATTGAGAAAACCGTGGAGGCTGCCGAGAAAGTTCTTCGACGGATATAGACAATTCGGATTGCAAACCTTTTGGAGCTTTTCCTTCTGTTGTACTCTCTTAGTTGTACGTGGCTGAAGTTTAGTTTTGTATTGTATTTTGTTGTGCAGCAGCAGAAGCAGCAGTATATTGTCTCTAGACCATTTCTTTTCTTCTGAATTAGCATTTGGGGTGATTTTGTCTTGGCAATAAAACTTCGGCTACGACCTCAATTTTCTTCTCCTATTCCATCTACCTGTTCAATGGATATTTTTGCACCAGGTAAAGAAGCCAGCAAATGTAACCGTTGTGTCGTTGCGTGCCTAAAGATGTTGGATCAACGGTGCTGGTCGCTGTACATCTTCTTGTCTCGCTAAAGCCAAAGAAGGAAAAAGCAAATTTTCTACTTGAGCACGTTATGTCAAATATCTTGCCCCATTCCATTTTCAGATATGATACTCTTTTCAGGTTGACATCGTGCTTGGCTGGTGATATATATTCCCTTTAACTCGCTCTCTTGTGCAACTTGATTAGGTCCGTCCAATTGTTAGGATACAAGTGCATGTTGCAAAGGTATGGGGGTCTCTTTCATCGATGATTCCATCTTTTTCCACACAAAGAGAAGGCACATCATTCTCTCACTCTTTTTTTTAATCATGAACAAGCTGCCTCCGTCGCTTCTTTAATGGAGCCGGCCTATCGGGAAATCTTCATGCAAGTGCCGCTAACAACCAACATTTTCTCACTTGTAGTCGTCACCAATAAACCCATAAATTGATTTGAAGCGCCTGACATCAAATCTCGTTGTCTTACACATGGCGAGAAACCCTAACCTCATTGTCCCAAGAAGACTGCATGAATCTATATCAAAACTCCATCGACTTTGTTCTGATGGACGAACTGGAGGAGCATTAGAGCTCGAAAGATCAACTTGAAGATGAAGCGCCACCATCCGCCACCTCACCACTCCCACGAGAAATAATAAACTCTAACCTAAACTACTAGCCCAACCGAGGCACCGGGAGGCCAATTGGTTCACGTCCATGGTAGCCTTGCCAAAATTGGTCACCCCAATAATTTGGCATTGGTTCTTGCCGCCAGTGATTCGCCAACGCGTGGGTGTACAGAGTAAACCGGCTACCGAGATATTGGCGTGGATCCGATATTTTGGCATCCTCCAAACGCACGCCAACTCTGACAGTCAACGTCAATTAATTGGTAGGGCAGCCCCAGGCTGCAGTCCAAACGCCCCCCGGACTCCCCACCTCGTTGTCAGCTGCTAGAGTGGCGAACAGGGGGAGGCGGGTCCTCGGGAGTGGAAGGAATAGATTGATTCAGAAAAAAAGACCTAAAAATCAAGGGCACATCATTCATTGTGCTGAATACTTAATTTTGTGGATAAAAAAATACACACACCAATACATCATCATGGGGAGCGTCCCTTGGTCACAGTTAAAAGGTGATAGCTAGTTGTCAATTAGCAACTGTCATCTCTTCGGGTGTTTGTTGGCTGTTTTTTTCTTCAGAAAAACTTTCGACCATCAAACACCATGCCAGCAAGAACACATGAAGTAATAACAAATATTTTATCCATGTCCCTAGGCCACCTAGCAACACTATAAACACGGGAGGAGTCAATGGCGCAATTATTACCCCTTCCTCACGGGAGCCATACAAATCGTTTTTTTCACGGTTGAAGCCAGATAAATCTTGTTATAGTAGACAGTTGAAAGTCATCAAGCTAAGGCCCCAAAGACCATCATAGCAGAAAAGCAACTGTCACTGATACATACAGAGAAGACATCCCTTCCTTCCGATCTCTTCACCTTGTGTAAATACCAAAATCACTTGTGATAAATTTACATTATGGAAGGTGATGCATAATTCATTTTTATGTGCAATTCTGGCAAACTCTTGGTTGTTCATGTTCAGATTAGTACTATGTCCTGTTTGTTGATTGTTGGTAAGGAGATCGGTAGCATGCTCTATTTCCTGTATTGCATATACTACTTTACGAAATAAAATGAAACATCTGCTCTCTCTCTTTCTCCACCAGAATCGATCTCTTCTGGTTACTTGCGACATAAAATGAAACAACTGCGCTCTCTCTCTCTCTCTCTCTCTCTCCAAAAATACTGTACCAGAATCGACCTGTTCTTTTTTTCTTGCTGCTTGAACCGTTGATCGCTCGTAACGAAGACATGTGATCCGAACCGTCCAATTCAGATCCAACAAAGATAGGCCCACAAGGTCAGCGAGACACAAAACAGCGAAACAGCGTTGTTGCCCCGCTAGGAGGCTACACGTATTGGGGTTCTCAGCCCGAATTCTAGTTTTGGCGCCGAGGTTGGGTCAGGGGCCCGTGCCCGGCAACTGGTGCCGTACCCATCCGATGGACAGGCCCATGGAGCCCCTCGTCCTGCCCTCCACAACTTTCGCTTGAATCTCTCTCATTCTCTCCCCCTCCCAAGTTAATTCTCCCCATCTTTATGACCAGCTGCCACCAGCCTCCTCCGCTCCTCGCTCGGTTGCGTTTTGCCGGGTAGCTAGTTAGCTAGGGCCTTGACTGGGAATGTCGGAGGATGTGGGGAGGAGGAGGATGCAGCAGCAGGAGGAGGAGGAGGAGGATGAGAGTTTGAAGGCGGCGGCGGCGGCGGTGGAGGAGGGAGGAGGGAAGAGGAAGAGGAAGCGGGGGAGGGTGGAGTTGCGGCGGATAGAGGACAGGACGAGCCGGCAGGTTCGCTTCTCCAAGCGGCGGAGCGGGCTCTTCAAGAAGGCCTTCGAGCTCTCCGTGCTCTGCGACGCCGAGGTTGCGCTAGTTGTCTTCTCTCCCGCCGGCCGCCTCTACGAGTTCGTCTCCTCCGACACCAGGTATACCGTATATCCGTATGTATACTATATATACTAATCTAAATTTTCTCTAGTCAGCTATCTTTTGTAAGTATCCGTGTGTTTTCTGCTGTTCTTGGCAGCTAGTACTTTTGCCTTTTATCTTGCACCGGCGCTCTTGCATTTCTTGTTTCGGCCGAGCACACACAGTTTGGTCTAGAAAATCATTGCCGGCTGCCGCGGATCGTGTTTAGGCGCCCGAGTTCGCGATGGTTAGTTCTCAAACTGAAGGATCTGTGCATGTATAGCCCGACCAAAAATATGATATGTAGCTACCCATAGCCACGCCGGATTATTTTTCTCTGATTTTATGTTGCATTTCTTTGTTTCCATGGGGAATGATTTATTTCCTACAGCCGTACCATTGGAATTTTGGCAAAATTAAGCTGGGCGCCCTTCTGTCAGTCTAGTTAAATATTTCTCTGTGCCTAAAAGCTCCCACTGCACCTGCACGTCGCGAGTGCTTTTTTCCGTAATATACATTCAGCAGCTAAATATGAGATGCAGCAATCCTGCTGTAAGACTGTTATAAGTTACTGTTAACAGTGTACATGTTGCCCCAGTACGTACTACTTGTGTGCCAACCTTAAAAGAACACACACTAGTTTGAATACATGCATAATATCACTCGTATATAAGTGCAAATTATTGCATTTCTACCACCACTGTATACTTTTCTACGCAGATTATGCCATTTTCTTTTATTAGCATTAGCATACATATATAGTTCTGATAGTGAAACTGTCCTTGATTTTTTTTAAAAGCCCTTTTGTGAAGCTAGTGCCGACCAATCGTGTTCTAGTGTGAAGTTATCGGATCAGTTTCTTTTACCTTGTTAATAGATACAAAGTATTTACTACAGTATGTTATTACACTAGATTCATTTTAAATTTCCTATTTCTACTCTATTTTTTGCAGCGTTGAGCAAATTTTTGGTCGATGCAAGGACATTCCCGACATGGTAATTGATGATCTGAATATAGCAGCACGAGATTCCAGGGGTTATTGCAATATACAGGTAAGGAATATGTATGTATGTGTGTATATGTTAGGTTAATTAATTATTCTACCAGCTTCATAGTTAGATTCATGTTTGTATTATGTATATGTTATTTTGGGTACACATATGAGTAATTAAACAACTTATTGTTCATGTGCTATCTGCCAATTGAATTCATGAGCCTAACTACATATACTCCCTCTGTTATTATTTACTTTGCATATAGGTTTGACCTAAGTCAAACTTTATAAAGTTTGACTGAGTTTATTGAAAATAGTATGAACATTTACAGTTGACAAGTATATATAATGTGAAAATATATTCAATGATGAATCTGATGGTATTGATTTGGTATTGTAAACTTGGTCAAAGTATTCAAAATTTGACTTAAGATAAAACTAATATGCAGAGGGGGTACATGTAAATTATCTCAATACTGATGCACATGATTCTCAAGTTGATTACAATATACATGTGAGGAATCTTGTTGTGTGCTAAGGTTGTAGGGAGGTACAGGAAGGGCTCTTGCCCTGGAGGGATGATATAAGTGTTATTCTTCTGATTCTAGCTTGCTTTATTCCTCGCAGGGAGTCCTTTTTATATAGAGGACTAACCATCCAATCTAAGTAGCAAGCTGAAAGATATATTTCCATATTAAACAATACACTACTTAACATAGGAATTGGTATCGTTTTGATATCATAATTGGGAGTTGCCATGGCGGTAGGGCCATGTACTAATGTACATAACATCACACCCCTCCTAGAGATGCAACTCGTCCTTAAGCTGCTAGGTGGGGCGACCATGGTTGCAATCTGACGAAGTCCATTGACAATATGTGATTTCACCGCACCTCATGGCTCGAACTAGATAGTAGGGCTTTGGCCCTGTGTTTGAAGTGGAGGCCCTCCTGGCCTAGGGGAACACATTGTCTTACTCTGTTCCAACACGAATAGTCTCGTTGCTGGAAACTCTATTGCCCCATCTTCATTGGTATGGCATGTTGGGAAACATAGTAGAAAAAAATCACCCTGTGATCACCTTGGAACAATATGAAGATGCATATAAGGTTTGGATCAATGATTTTTACTGACTCCGGAATGCAGCGGAAGTAGACGAGTCAGTATAGATCGTACTTGGAGTCCCTCGAAATGTTGATGACGATCCCTCGAACAGAAGACCAAAATCACGACATGTGTACTTGGTTGCAAGCGTACGGTCTTCACGATCCAGCAGCGCTTTGCCGTCCAGGACTAATCTTCGTCGTAGAATTAGAGGGAGGAGATTAGAACCACACGAGGCTTCTAATTATGAAGATTAGAGGAACTAGGTCTACCTCAAATTAGATCAACTAGAACTAGAGGGGGCTCCAAAACTTGTATCATCAAAAGGGCCAATATCTCAAGTATATATATGTTAGAGGGAGGAGACTGGCTTCTACCAAGGAGGGAAAGACCCTCCTTGGGGCGCCGACCAAGGGGGAGGAGTTGGACTCCTCAACTCCTCCCCTAGTCCAATTCGGGGCCCCCAAAAGGAAAGGGGGGGCGCCACTTCCTATTGGGCCATGGTGGCCCAATAAAATTAAATATAAAAGCCCTCTAACAATCATTAGAGAACTTTATTATTAATGTAACACATCTGGATACATTTTCCACCTATATATTATTTATCGATAATATCCGGTATTGCCCGATAAACCCCGAAACCCTTCTGGTGACCCCGAAACGCTTCCTGTTCCTCTTGAAACTATTCCGAATATTAATGAAACAATTCCACATATAAATCCTCGATACTCTCATCCTACTAACACTTAGGAGATCGTGATTACCTTAAGCTTGTGACCCCGTAGCTTCGGTAAATCATAGACATGAACGAAATTCCATCATTCAATGACCGATAGCGGAACCGGGGACGTCCATATCGATCCTTATGATTACACGAATGACATTCGAGTAAACCTTTGGTTATCATGTGATGTTCCCTTTGCTTCGCGATACTTTACAAAACCCGAGGTGTGCCCGTATCCTCTTGAGTCATGCACATGCTCATTATACCGTCATCCTCGTTACCGGTTTTGTTCTACTTTCTCGTTGAAGTGTTCCAGCATCCCCATGACGTAGTCACCTGTGTCTGGCCATAAGTGAGATATATTCAACTCTTCGCTTGGTATCCCAAGTGGGGGACCGAAATATGTCAAAGGGAATTCTCCTTTGCATTTGAGGGTTCTTATTAGAGCCTGCATTTTACCCTTCGCACATTGATTGGGATCATAATGGTTTTTGATAGTTATCTTTGAGCCAAGTGTATCCAAACATAAGTATCGAGAGTGTCTTTAAGAAAGACCAACTGCTTACCATCAACTTGCATGGCCATAAGGGTATCAACTATATGCTGATTTATTGTGAAATCATGGCATCTTGCATTAGACAAAGTAGTTTGGAGCAACCCTTGCTACATGGCCTTCTTTGCGACTAAAGAAGATCGATTGTTAGAACAAAAAGGAGAGGGGGAAAGGGGTCACCCAGCTTGGCTTGCAATAATTTTTTTTCTTAGGTACAACATTAAGCATGACATATGAAGTGCTTGAAGGTAGAATCATAATGGCGTAGTTGATCCATTTTGTCCCAAATCCTTTTGCTCCCAAAATTTGCAGTATGGTATTGTGTTCAGCTTTGTCAAAAGATTTTTCAATATCTAGCTTGAGGATTATGATCTCTTCTTTATTATTATTTGTGGCACTAATATAAATTTTTGAACCACTCCAAGCAATCTTGGATAGATCTTTCGTAAGGAAGCCATACTAGTAATTGTGCGCTTGTTTCAAGAAAATTTTCTGTAGCCTGTTAGCCAGTAGCCTCGTAATGTGTTTTAGAGAAGAGTTAAGCCGATTGGTCTGTAATCACTAGTGGAGATAGGAGTAGAAATATTGGGGGTGAAGGCAATAAAGGATAAGTTTGTGCTATCTAGAGAGACTGGTCCATGAAAGAAGTCTTATTTGCACAATTTGCGGTTCTTTTATGAACCTTCAATTAGAATTCATGTTTCAAACTTGATGTATTTGTCTTTCTCTTTTTTATCTCCATTGTATATTTAAATTTGATGCATTATCCCACACCAAACTTACAAGTTTACTATTATCAACTACTACTATCTGAACTTTAAGTTATAATTACCTCATTACATCATACACATAGAAAGGTAAACATCAAATTCTGCTTTCAACTTTTCTACCATACAACCTGATAATTATAACTCTCTCCGATCGAAAAAAATTGTCGTGGTTTTAGTTCAAATTTGACAGTTGGGATCAAGGTCTAAGAGCTAGAGGGGGGTGCGAATAGTCCCACTAAAGATTTCTACTCCAATTTCAATGTTGTTGGCAATTTTTAGAACAACATAACTAGGACTAAGCAACCCAAAGAACTTAAGAAGCAAGCTGTCAAGAGTACTAGATAACGGAAGATTAAAGCTTACAAGTAACTAGGGGACTAGGATTAAGAGAATGCAAACGCTCGTGATGCGAATATACTTTTCCCATGGTTCAGATAGTTGGCGTAATCGTAAATCCACGTCGATGGAAGCTTTGAATCCAAGGTTCTAAGATCACAACGATCCCAGATGTTTCACCCACCAAGTGACCCATCAAGCACATACAACCTATTACATCATGGCTTGCATTAAGAATCCTCACTAAGGGTAGATCTTCACCAAATAGGTGATCTTCGAGCCTATACAAACTCTTTAATCATTCACACGAAGTAATCAAAGGATCTAAGTTACTCCTAACCGTCTACGCTATGACACCATCCAATAGTAACAAGAAAGCAAGGTTCTTTATAGGAACTCCTCAAATTATCTTCAAGCAAAGCTCTTCCATGAATCAAAGGTCCTATCGCACACAAGAATAGGATTGCTGTGTGATTGTGTTGTATGCACCCTTGTTGGGCTCCTTAGAGTAGGAGTATGAAGTACGCAACAAGTCTTCCCTCAATGAGAAACCAAGATAGCAATCTATGGAGATAACGGTATATACCCTGCAACAATTGAGTGCTTGCAACAAAAATAAAACTTCACTAGTGTCCCCAATAGTTCTAACAAGGGTGTCAACCTTGTTAGTCTTACTAGTTGCACAAGAAACTAAAAGATAATGTGTGATGAATATTTTTTCTATTTTTGGAATAAAACAAAACTAAAAAAATATAACAACGTGTTTGGATTGGGGTTCATAGGTTCACCAAGTTTAAATTTGCAAAATATAAAAGTGTGGTGAGTAAAATAATCATGTGAAAAAGTGCACAATGAAAATCTCATGCCCATGCCAGATTAATGAATGTGTAAGCTCTTATATAGACAATACGCCCAAATACTATTAAACTGAGATCCTCTCTGCATCTAATAGCTAAATAGCCCGTCTATAGATGGAGATCGTCTTCACATCATATGGCTTTAAATGTAAACATGAGTAATTGCATTTACCAAGATGACATATTGTTATGTTTAGGGGACAATGAATCTTGTACTAAACCTAAACCTTGGTGGCAACAATTCAATACAAGCCTTTTTCACTTACTGCCACTATGGTCGATTAGTTGCAAGAGTGAACCCAACTATGCACACCTCTTCCACTATTGATTATCAATCTAAACTAGCCAAGAGTAGACAAGCAACTAGAAAGAAATAATCTATAGATCAAACAAAAGGCATATAATTTCAAACATAAAGAAATAATTCATCACATGATCAACATCACCACTATGAATACATCAGAAACCATAATCATTAGGGTAGCTCATATCGCTATTGTATTGAACATCTAAAACAACAATGTGGAGAGATTACAACTTTGGCTACTACCATGAACCCGTATCCAGGGGGTTGACTACTCACAACTCATCTTGGAGCGTGGTGATGATTGCTTCCCCCTCCGGCAGAGTTCCGGATCAAGGCCAAAAGCAAAGATTGCCTCGGAAACGTGATGTGGAGGCGACGAAAAAATGCTCCATAATTAGGGTGAAAGTTTTTGGGTATTTATGGGTCATCGGGCATCGGAGGCCAGCCGGGAGGGTCCCACAGGTACTAGGCACCCATGTAGGCGCCCACAACCCTAGGGCGCCTAGGCCCTATGGGACCCACATGGGGTGGGGCCAAGGCTCCAGGGTCTTCTGGTGTCTTCAAACTTCCCGAACCATTTCAATTTTAATTTTTCTCACACTTTCTCTAGGGATTTTCCTGCAATTACAAAAAATACCAAAACAAAATTGGGAACTAGCACCAGGCACAGGATTAATATGTTAGTCTAATAAATTCAACAAGAATTATTCCCAAAATGTATCTAATTACTAACAATATAGGGTGATTCATATAAAAATTGTCCATATGTTTGAGACATATCATGGTGAAAGAGATGGACTTTGGCAGCATGGATTCAAGAAATGTGCTTCTTGGTCTTCAAAGAATCAAAGAAGTGACATGGAATCACCCAAGACTTTTTCCTTCTTTTCTTGCATTTTATGTCCCTTTATATTTGGTGGTTGACAAATTGAGTAGAGTGGCTTGCAATAGGTGGAATATGTAAGTGGACTATCATTTGAAGGGTATTTATGGTTACTGTTAGGAAATATGCAACTTGTATTTCCAGGTGACCATTGGCTAGCATATATACATGTATAGGTTCAGTACAATATGCAAAAAAACTTAACTATAAAATGGGGAAAATACAAAGAGGTGCATTACTAAATATATATAACTCTAACACCCCCCTCAAATTCATGGTGGATCAACAACACTGATTTGGAGAGATAGAAGTCGTGTTGTGCTCTAGTCTAGCCTTCATAAAGAAATCCGCCAACGGTGATACTCGGAATGCACATACGAAAGAGCAATAAACCTGGTCCTGCAAACCAGCGCGCACAAAAGCAGCATTAGCACCAATATGCTTGGTGAGTTCATGCTTCACAGGACCGCGCGCAATATTAGTAGAACATATATTGTCAGACAAGAGCAGAGTATGTGTAGTGTGATAAACACCAAACTGGTGAAGTAACCGCCATAACCAAGTAACCTCTACCTTCAAAAGAGCCATAGTTTGCAAGTCACCGTCTACACTCGAACGGAAACTACAGTCTGTTACTTCGTCTTCCAGGCCATGAAAGAACCACCAAGAATAACACAGTAAGCATAAAGTGAACATCGATCCGAGGATTGCTAGCTCATGTAGCATCCAAATAGGCATGAAGCTGTAATGAACTGGAATGGGGAAAGAACCGATGGTGAGATATCGTGCCATGAAGATATCGAAGAACATGAAGGAGGTAACTATACTGAACCAAAGAGGGAGCAGAGACAAACTAACTCAAAATATGAACTGGATAAGAGATATCCTGACAAGTGACAGCTACATAGACAAGACTCCCAACAAGATGGCGATAGTACGTCAGGTCAAACAAGGGGTCACCATTGGTAGCATGTGAGCTCCATCGGAGTCTCAACAATGCGCTCATCGGTGAGAGCAACACGAGCAAGAAGATCCTGAATATACTTTTCTTGGGAAATAAAAAGCCATCAGAGGTCAAAGAGACCTGAAACACAAGGAAGTAGCAAAGAGAGCCAAGATCAGACATAAGAAAGTGCTCACTAAGACGGGCCTTTACAAAGGCAATATACTCAGGATCCTCGCTAGTGATGATCATGTCGTCAACATATAAAGAAGGAGAGTCTGACCACGAGCAAAAAGGTGGACAAACAGCGGTGGATCATGAGCACTTGCTAAAAACCCAGTGGTAGTCACCAGGAAAAACACTCAATCGGGCGCAAGAGGCTTTCTTAAGGCCATAAAGAGAGTGACGGAGACGACAGACCATGTCGTTAGGGAACAGAATACCCAGGTGGGGGCTGCATGTAAACCTCATCATGCAGGCCACCATTAAGAAATGCATTCTTAACATCAAGTTGAGACACAGACTCGTGGCGAATAGAGGCGACAACAACAAGTGTCCGACTAGTGGTCATATAAGCCAAATGAGCAAATGTCTCATTGTAATCATGACCATGCTCCTACTGGAAGCCACGAGCCATAAGACCAGCTTTGTAATGGTTAAGAGAACCATTAGAGCGGGTCTATTAACCTTGTAGACCCATTTACAAGTGATGGGACGGACATAGGCAGAAAGAGAAAGAAGATCCCACGTGTCGTCGCATTCAAGAGCTCCTCTACCATCACAAGCTGCCATTCAGCCGGATGAACAACAACTTCAGAATAAGAAGTCGGTTCAAGAACAGCACGCCAGACATAGAAAGCGGGGCGATCAATAGGCGGTAGCGTACAGGGATGCAAGCCATAACTAGGCTAAAATGAGGAAGATAGCACATCAATAAACGCATCCACATCACACGAATGGAGAATATAAAAGTGAGGAAATGATGGAAGAATACAAGGAGGAATCACGGGGTAGACTTCGGTGAAGGAGACAGAGAAGTCATCCAGGAGGAAGGTGCAGAATCTTGTGACAACCGAGGTGAGGAAACCATGGGTGGAAATGTCGTGTCTGCAATAGTCGGAGAAGCAAGGCAATATGATAAATGGACAATGGCTCGATGGGAGCGATAGGCGTGTCAGAAAAAGTGAGGAAAGAGATACCCTCCGCTGAAAAGGTTGAGGAAGATGGACGCGGGTAGAAGGGACGAGACTCATCAAAAGTCACATCCTAGGAAATCCGCATCTGATGATCTATAGGATCCCAACAACACTTATGCTCATAACTATAGCCTAAGAAGACACACTCGACAGACCGAGTGGTCAGTTTGATGCGCTCACAAGGGGCAAGAAGAACATAGCAAACACAAATAAACAAACGAAGCACCGAACAATTAGGAGAATGATAAAAAAGATACTCGAAAGAAACGCCACCCTACAAAGCAGTGGATGGCCGAAGATTGATGAGATAGGTGGAAGTGGAAAGAGCCTTAACCCAAAATTGAGGCGGAAGAGAGGCGGCGATCTTTAACGCATGAGTCATCTCAAGAAGGTGACAATGTTTGTGCTCGGCCACGCCATTCTAAGCATGAGCACCAGGACAAGAGAATTGAGCAAGAGTACCCTGCTCGGCAAGACCTCCAAGCAACATCTTCAAGATATACTCTCTAGCAGAGTCAGCACGAAACACACAAATGGGCATGGAGAATTGAGTATTGATGCGGCTTGAACTACGTCAGTATTTCCCTAAAGAGGAAGGGATGATGCAGCATAACTACGATAGGTATTTCCGTCAGTGATGAGACCAAGGTTATCGAACCAGTAGGAGAAGCACGCAACACCACGTAAACAGCTCCTGCACACAAAGAACAAATACTTGCAACCCGATGTAAGAGAGGGGTTGTCAATCCCTCACGGGTAAAAAGATAGGTAAAATTGTAGTAGATTGGATAAATAGATCTCGCGGGAACGCGAGATAAAATAAATAAATAAAAATTGCAGCAAGGTATTTTTGTATTTTTGGATTAATAGACCTGAAAAGAAAAGCAAATAAAAATAGATCACGAAGGCAAATATAATAAATAAGAGACCCGGGGGCCGTAGATTTCACTAGTGGCTTCTCTCGAGAAAAATAGCAAACGGCGGGTCAACAAATTACTGTTGGAAAATTGATAGAACTTCAAATAATCATGACAATATCCAGGAAATGATCATTATATAGGCATCACGTCCAAGATTAGTAGACCGACTCCTGTCTGCATCTACTACTATTACTCCACACATCGACCGCTATCCAGCATGCATCTAGTGTATTAAGTTCATGGAGAAACGGAGTAATGCAATAAGAACAATGACATGATGTAGACAAGATCTATTTATGTAGAAATAGACCCCATCTTGTTATCCTTAATAGCAACGATACATACGTGTCGGTTCCCCTTCTGTCACTGGGATCAAGCATCGTAAGATTGAACCCATCACAAAGCACCTCTTCCCATGGCAAGAAAAATCGATTTAGTTGGCCTAACTAAACCAAAGATTCAAAGAAGAAGTACGAGGCTATAAGTAATCATGCATATAAGAGATCAAAAGACTCAAATAACTTTCATGGATAAAAACATAGATCTGATCATAAACTGAAAGTTCATCGGATCCTAACAAACACACCGCAAAAAGAGTTACATCAAATAGATCTCCAAGAGACCATTGTATTGAGAATCAAGAGAGAGAGAGAGAGAGAGAGAGAGGAAGCCATCTAGCTACTAACTACGAACCCGTAGGTCTACAATGAACTACTCAAGCATCATCGGAGAGGCACCAACGAGGATGATGAACCCCTCTGTGATGGTGTCTAGAATGGATCTGGTGGTTCTGGAACTTGCGGCGGCTGGAATTGATTTTCGTCGACTCCCCTAGGGTTTCTGGAATATTGGTGTATTTATAGAACAAAGAGGCGGTGCGGGAGGCCACCGAGGTGGGCACAACCCACCTGGGCGCGCCTGGGCCCCCAGGCGCGCCCTGGTGGGTTGTGCTCCCCTCGGAGGTCCCCTCAGGTACTTTCTTAGCCCAACAGGTGTCTTCTGGTCCAGAAAAAGTCACCAAAAAGTTTCGCTGCGTTTGGACTCCGTTTGGTATCGATTTCCTGCAAAGTAAAAAACAAGCAAAAAACAGCAACTGGCACTGGGCACTATGTCAATAGTTTAGTCCCAAAAAATGATATAAAGTTGCTATAAAATGATTGTAAAACATACAAGAATGATAATATAACAGCATGGAACAATCAAAAATTATAGATACGTTGGAGACGTATCAAGTATGAACCATGGCAGCGGAATTCTTATAAATAGATAAATGACACAATGAGAAGACATAAAATATATTCAAGTGTGGCGAGAGAAATTACCTATAAAGATAATATAGTAGGGATGACCCCCTTTCCAGCCAAAAGGAGTTGCACCACAAATCTGAGTGAACAAGGTCGAAAGGGCACCGAGACACAATCGCGTTATGATGATAAGGTAGTTGGGCCTGTTTGCCAAGCTGAAAACCCCGTCAGTCTAAAGACACACCACTTGAGACTGATCCAAGAAGGCCATGTCAAACTAAGGACAAGAGATGAGAGCCATAGAAGTCACTAGCGATGATGCCACTGCTAAAAAGAGCTGGTAGACAAGGCAACATAGGCGTAAAGGCTGGCGGCGATGGCAGCGGAGGGGAGGTGAAGCCAGCTAGGCTCCCAGAGGCCCTGGCAGTCATGGCGCTGGGGGCTAGCACCAAGGAGAGCATATTGTGACGGTCTAGAACAATGTTTTCATGGCGTAACGCATTTTATGGCGACTGACCCCCTTCGTAACATTATAACGCTTATGGCGTATGGCATGGCGACATCATAGACACAACCTTATGGCGGATGATAGCAAATTAAATCACAACTTCATAATCTTGCTGTAATATGTTGTACCAAATGAGTTGCCCAAGTGAGTTGTACATGACTGAACACTACATATAGCAGCAGCGCAACAGGCAGTACATGTACATATATTCAGAAATTAGCACAGTGAGGACAGATACAGAAGAAACAGAGCACTAGCATGGGGAGGAAGAGCAAGGAGAAGGAGAGGGCGAGGGGGGAGCCGGGGAAATACCATGATGGTCACCTGATGCACATAGGAGATGAGCAGTTGTGCTCGATTGGAGCAAAGGCGCTTCCCTACAGCTGGATCTGGAGGGGAAAGGGGCTGGCGGAAGGAGAGCGACAGGGGGTGGCGGGAGGAGGGAAGAGGGGGCTGGCGGGAGGTAGGGAAAGGGGCCGCAGGGGTGGAGGGGAGGTGGTGCGGAGGCTGGAGGCGGAGCTGGAGCTGGCTGCCGTTGGCCGTTCGCCGGAGAGGACGAGGTCGAGGACTCCAAGTACGATCTCAATCTGCCATGGCCTCCCTCTCTCTCTCTCTCCCTCTCCCTCTCTCTAGCTCTGGAGAGCTCTTTCCTTCCCGCCGCTGCCTGATGCTTCCCGCGCGCGCGCCAATTCTCCTGCCGCCGGCTGCTATTCCCGCGCGCACGAGCTCACCGAGTCGAAGGCGTTCGATTTCTGGTATGGCGATGAAAACGCGTCATGTGGATGACCTACGGACTCCACGGGCCTATGGCGGACGCCACAGGCCAAACCTATCGCGGGCCTGGACGGCCCAGGCTACGACCGCGCCATACCGCTATATCGTCGATATAGCGACGATATACGGACGCCATGAAAACATTGGTCCAGAATGGAACATCAGTCAAAGTCGAGAATGGCCCTACAATCAGAGTCAACAATCTCACCACCAGAAGTGAGCTGCATGGCAAGTTAAGGAACATGAGCAACATCAGTAACATGAACAAATGAAGTGCTAAGAATGCCTCGGCCAGTAACCGAGTGAGAGCTACAAACACCAATAAAACATGAACGAGAGAATCGAGAGATTGAATAGAGGACAAAGTGGATGAATCATGTGTCATATGAAAAGATGCTCTAGTATCAAGGATCCACTAAGATGTTCCTGCGTGTGTAGAAGGTGGTCTCGTATTGCGGGAAGAGTCGGTAGCAGAACCAGCAGAACCTATGGATGGAGAACTGAAAGATGCAGCTACCAGGCATCGAAATCGTGCAATCTCATGCTTAGTCAGGGGTGTTAATCTTCATGCACTAGCCAACACAACCAAAAGTACAAACTTATGGAAAGGGCTAGGCAATCCACATATACACTTCAACACCCCCTCTCACGTGTGATGCAGGAAGTCAACACATGAATAGAGTCAGAGGTATGGCTCAAGAGGCCTATACGTGGATATAGAGGGGGGAATATTGATTTTTGGATAAATTACAAACTCTATGACTTGAATTCAAGACCTTATGCCCTGATACCATGTTAAGCTTCATGCACTAGGCGACACAACCAATCTACATATACACTTCAACACGCCTCTCATGTTTGACGTGGGAAGTTTAGCATGTGAATAGACTTAGAGGTATGACTCAAGAGGACTATACGTGGACACAGAGGGGGCAACAACAATTCTTGGATAAATTGCGAAAGGCAGGACTTGAAATCAAGACCTTAGGCAATGTAATCACCACATATTTAGCATTGTTTGACACTCACATATCTGACATTTGTGAAAGTGGACTAAGAACATCTACAACCAAACTCCTCGAAGGTTTTCTAAATGTCCGGGCGGATAGCCCGGTCAGGGTCTGAACATGAGAGAGAAGAAAAATAGGCCATTCAACCGGACTCCTCAAAGCCTCCTCAAACGCTCGGGCTATCCGACACTCCCCAAAGTCAGATCATATATGGGGCGGATATGGGGACGCTCGAACGCGCACGAACGTGCCTGCCACGTCAGCCCAAAATCCATTCCACCCACTTGGCCCCGCCTATAGCCTCACATATTTTTTTCCTTTTCTCTTTCATCTCCCGCGATATGCAAGGTCGGAGAGGAGCTTGCATGGGTCAGATAGGAACTCGCCGGCATGTGCTAGACACCGCCCACGTCCTTGCCCCGACCATTCGCTGGAGTTCATGGTTGCAGCTACAGCGTGCTACCACATGTGGATGTGTGGACCATGCACGTTGGCTGCATCCACGTGCTAACATAAGTATTTGGTGTCCGCTGCGTGTAGCCACAACCGTCGCGTGTTAACATAAGAGTAAAATTAAGTGCATGATCAAATGACTAACAAAGTATCATGGTTAACAATGACACCTGCCGCATTTTGGAAAATTAATGAATTATGACAATGCATATATATTTGCCTTATATTATTCTCCCACACATTGACCAAAGCATGATGAAATGAGTTGACATAAGAGTAAGGAGCAGACTAAGGCATAGCGTAGTGATGGAAAGGGGCCGCGGCCTTCCCAACCATCTAGATTTAAGGCATGGTACCTTCAATTTTGGCTTGTTGCACCAATTATACTATAGGGGCCTCCCTTACAGTCTTTCTGTGAAAACAACATAAGAGTAAGGACATGATCATATGACTTACAAAGTATCATGATAAATAACATGATCAACATCATCACTACGAGTACATCAGATAAACCATAATCATTAGGGTAGCTCATATCACTATTGTATTGAACATCTAAAACATCAAGGTCGAGAGATTACAACTTTGGCTACTACCATGAACCCGTAATCCAGGGGGTTGACTACATACAACTCATCTTGCAGCGTGGTGATGAAGATTGTTTCCCCTTCCGGCAGAGTTCCGGATCAAGGCCAAAAACAAAGATTGCATCTGAAACATGATGTGGAGGCGATGAAAAATGCTCCATAATTAGGGTGAAAGTTTTAGGGTATTTATGGAGCATCAGGCACTGGAGGCCAGCCGGGAGGGTCCCACACGTACTAGGCACCCCTGTAGGCGCCAACAACCCTAGGACACCTAGGCCCTATGGGACCCACCTGGGGTGGGGCCTAGGCTCCAGGGTCTTCTGGTGTCTTCAAACTTCTCGAACCATTTCGATTTTAATTTTCCTCAGACTTTCTCTAGGGATTTTCTTGAAATTACAAAAAAACAGGAATTTTTTTTGGAACTAGCACCAGGCACTTGATTAATATGTTAGTCTAATAAATTCAATAAGAATTATTGCCAAATGGTATCTAATTAATAACATTATAGGATGATTCATACAAAAAATATCGGTATGTTTGAGGCGTATCATGGTGGAAGAGATGGACTTTGGGAGGATGGATTCAAGAAATGTGTTTCTTGGTCCTCGAAGAATCAAAGAAGTGACATGAAATCACCCAACACCTTTTTCCTTCCTTTCTTGCATTTGATGTCCATTTATCTTTGGTGGTAGCCGAATGGATAGAGTGGCTTGCAATAGGTGGAATGAGTAAGTGGACTATCTGTTGAAATACACAACTTGTCTTTCCAGTTGGCCATAGGCTAGCATATACATGTACAGGTGTGGTAAAATATGCACACAAAAAACTTAAGTATAAAACGGGGAAAATACAAATAGGTGCATGTCTAAATATATATAACTCTAACACCCCCCCACAAATTCATGGTGGATCAACAACACTTATTTGGATAGATAGAAGTCGTGTTGTGCTCTACTCTAGGCCTTCGCAAAGAAATCTGCCAATTGTGTTACTCAAAAGGCACATACTGAAGAGCAATAACCTAATCTTGCAAACCAGCGTGCACAAAAGCAGCATCAACACCAATATGCTTGGTGAGCTCATGCTTCACAGGATAGCACGCAATACTAATAGAACATATACTGTCAGACAAGAGCAGAGTATGTGTAGTGTCAGAAAAACCAAACTCCAAAAATAACCACCATAGCCAAGTAACCTCTACGCCAAAAGAGCCACAGTACGCAAGTCACCCTATACACTCGGACGGGAAACTACAGTCTGTTACTTCGTCTTCCTGGCAATGAGAGAACCACCAAGAAAAACACAGTAAGCATAAAGTGAACGACGATCTGAGGATCGCTAGCTCATTAGCATCCAAATAGGCCTGAAGTTGTAATGAACTGGAATGGGGAAAGAACCGATGGTGAGATATCGTGCCATGAAGATATCGGAGAACACAAAGGAGGTGACTATAGTGAAGCTAAGAGGGAGCAGAGACAAAGTAACTCAAAATATGAACTGGATAAGAGATATCCTAACGAGTGACAGCTAGATAGACAAGACTCCCAACAAGATTATGATAATGGGTAGATCAAACAAGATCACCATAAGTAGCATGTGAGCTCCATCGGAGTCTCAAGAATGCGCTCATCAGTGAGAGCAGCACAAGCAAGAAGATCCTGGATATACTTTTCTTGGGAAATAAAAAGCCATCGGAGGTCAAAGAGACCTCAAACGCAAGTAGCCAAGAGGGCCAAGATCAGACATAAGAAACTGCTCACTAAGACGGGCCATCACAAAGGCAATATACTTTGGGTCCTAGATAGTGATGATCATGTTGTCAACATATAGAAGAAGAAGTGTCCGACCATAAGCAGAAAGGTGGACAAACAACGCTGGATCATGAGCACTCGTTGAAAACCCAGCGACAGTCACCAGGCAAGACACTTAATCAGGCGCAAGGGGCTCGCTTCAGGCCATAAATAGAGCAACGGATACGACATACCATGTCGTCAGGGAACAGAATACCCAGGTGGGGGCTGCATGTAAACCTCATCATGCAACTCACCATTAAGAAATGCACACTTAACATCAAGTTGAGACACAGACATGGCGAATAGAGGCCACACTAAGAAGTGTGCGACCAGTGGTCATATGGGCCAAATGAGCAAAAGTCTCATTGTAATCACAACCATGCTCCTATTGAAAGCCACGAGCCAGAACACGAGCTTTGTAACGGTCTAGAGAACCATTAGAGCGGGTATTAACCTTGTTGGCCGATTTGCAAGTGATGGGGCAGACATGGGGAGAAAGATAAACAAGATCCCACATGTCGTTACATTCAAGTGCTCCTGTGCCATCACAAGCCGCCATTCAGCAGGATGAACAACAGCTTCACAATAAGAAGTCGGTTCAAGAACAACAACGCCAGGCAGAGAAACCAGGGAGATCAACAGGCAGTAGCGGACGAGGATGGAAGCCATAAGTAGGCTAAGACAAGGAAGATAGCACATCGATAGACGCATCCACAACACACGAATGGAGAGTATAAAAGTATGGAGACGATGGAAGAATACAAGGAGGATTCACTGGGTAGACTCCGATGAAGGAGACGAAGAAGTCATCGAGGAGGAAGGTGAGGAATCCTGTGACAACCGAGGTGAGGAAACCATGGGTGGAAATGTCATGTCTGCAATAGTCGAACAAATAAGGCAACAGGATAAATGGACAATGGCTCAACGAGAGCGATAGGTGTGTCAGAAAAAGTGAGGAAAGAGATGCACTCCACTGAAAAGGTTGAGGAAGATGGACGCGGGTAGAAGGGACGAGACTCATCAAAAGCCACATCCCGAGAAGTACAAATCTGATGATCGATAGGATCCCAACAACGATCCCACATCACTACACATTGATCTTAGGAAAACCTAGCCCATGCGGCCATAGGACGTTATAGTCAGGTACACTTGAGAAAAGATGTAACCTCCACACCAGAACGGTAGCCATGTGCACCATAACTGCCTCCCTCATTCATGCCAAATCAGGAACCCACCATTCTAGATATGCTAGCTGATGCACCTCGCTAGCCACCTATTCTAGATATGCATGCTTTTGCACCTTGCTATACACCCACCACCACATCTAGATGTCACAACCATAGTGTACGTTGGTCCATTCCTTAAGAAGAACAACTCACCAATTTGGCTGACTTGACCTCGGCATCATCAAGGAGAATGAGGTATAGGGGTCATGGCACCTTTGTTTTGCAAGAAACTTAGGAGACTAGTGTGGCCAAATATTAGACTAGCACCAAGGTGACATGCAGGAAATATTATTCTTTTAAGATCAATGTCTATCTTGACAATTAGTTCCTTGATACCTGTTTGCTTGAAAGAATTTTTTCTTTCATATTAGTGCCTTAACATCCAAGTCCTAACCTTTACTAAAATTTTCATGATGAAATCTTTGTAGTTGGATCATATAGTAAACATTAAAATTGATACGATGCAAGGTGGTGACCACAAGTGTCCAAATGACAATAGAACCTTTCAAGGGAAGTGTAAGCCATTATTAAACTTCAGGAGTTAAGGAAGGTTTTTACCAACCCCTTAGCTATGCATGTTACTGAATGCAGCTACATTGCACCCAAACCTACATTGGAAATAACTTAATCTGTTCGCTTCTTGGCAGATGCTAATTGTAAAGGGTAGCGAACTAAACTAGTAACTAAACAAGACGAAAAGAGAAAATTAAAATGAAATAAGATTAAATTTACATACTAAATCATCCAAAACCTAGAACCAACAATTACTAAAATAGTAGACACATTAAAAAGGGGTTCAAGTTTACAACCATCACGAAGGCTCAACGAGGGATAGAGAGGCGGATGTAGTGAGATGTCGCAACGTCAGCGAATAGGGCTATGACAATGAAGGATGGCAGATTCTCTCTTTGTATTTCTCATTTGTCCTTCCTTCAAGGATGTGATGGATCTTGGTGGTGTGGAGGTATGGGCTAGGGCACAACCCCCAAAATGCCTAGGGATTGGACTAGAATAGGGTTAGGGTCGGATACCTCTTGGAGATGAATATAAGAATCGAGTTGACTCCTCTGTTTTGATCCAAGAGCTCCAATGTGAATTAGATGCCCCCTAAACCTTAGTTACCTCCCACATATGGAATAAAAACAAATGTCACCCAATCAAAGCTTGGACCGCGAAGACTAGGCCTCTTCTCCAGCTCTTCCTGCATGGTACAGATGGTCATACCACCTTGTACGGTCGTACCCGAGCTCGTATTGTGCTATGCCCATTGCTCTAATGTGCTTAGTTGGTCGCTTGGTCATATCTTGCATACAACCTCAAATAGGGATGATCCAAAAAGGAAATTTGTTATTTCGTCATTTGAGCTCATTTTGAGGACAATCTCGTTCAATATACCATATACAGCCACAAATTGTGCTATGTTTTACTAAAAAATGGGTAGCAATTCCTGGTAAGTGCTTACAAGGGAGAAACAACCAAAAGACCTACAAAATACAGAAAAAGGGAAACGAAATAAAAGCAAAACTTAATGGGATATTTTGAGATAAATCCCGAGAGTATCATGGTTAAACTCAATGCAATGGTGAGTATAAATAAAACTTATCACAATGTATTGGAGATAAAGGGGGTATCACATCAAGGATACATGTACCTATGTTGGCATCCATCTTGTCATATGACGCATTGTTTAACTTGTTACCAAATTCTACACTAAAGTTGTTTAGAGAGGAGACATGCAATGAAGAAAGTGTGTTCAAGACATAAACTAGAAATTGTTGTCCCCTATCATCTCAATAGAAAATTAAGGAACAAAACCTATTATACCCTATTACATCTCAAAATTCACTACAATAAGCGCTGCAAAAAGAGAAGCTGACAAATCAATGGAAAGCTTTATCCGAAAGATATCATCAGAAACTCCTAACCATAGCTTTTGTATTCCTCAAATACTTTCATCACACTAGCTTCAACCATAGAGAAGATCCATTACAAGAGTATGAGCTTGCCTTGTCAGCATCCTAACACCACCTTCAAAATTGCTTTATCCTCATCCCTTTTAAACCTATCAAAGAGCAAAATATGGAAATCATCTCATGAGGGGATTTAGTGATGTGCCCCTTCTGAGGCTCAGCTAGTAGAAGAGGACCTAGTCACCTTAGCCTTGGCGGCCAGGATTTAGTCTTTATCGGTGGTAGTGACACGGTTTAGACACTAGCAACAAGATGACATGCATAAAGATTACATGTGATTAAGACCAATGTCTATCTTGAAAATTGGTTCCCAAACATCTTCATGCTTGAGACTAAGATATTCTTTCATCTTAATATCCTTAACTTACAACTCACTTACTTTGTAGTAATTTTCTTGTTAAACACTTTCTACTTGATCATATAATAAACAAGCTAATTTCTATGCTTCTAGGAGAAAAGATATATCAGAAGAAGTTCTTAGCTTCCAACTCTATTAGTTTTGTAATACCTTTCTTGATGGAAAGAAAATTGCTATTTTCAAGGATAAAATAGATATGTCTAAAAGTGGTTGACATATCAATGATACACCTATAGTGACATACATCTTTTCTACGATGTATTGCCCAGATCTCCCACTAGCACTAAGGGGATAAACAAGTTAGCACATATTACATCTCAAAGTAACAATCATTTGCACTCCTCAAAATAACTACCAACCGAATTCAACACAAATCTATCCAAGGGGAGACCAATTGGCCATCCCAACCATATCCATTGTATTCCTCAAATCACCCTTGTAAAATCAGCTTCGTCCACAAAGGCGGAAGATTTCTTGCCTCACTAACAAGGCCAAGCTCTTCTTATTAGCATTTTAGCAACACCCTTGAAAATGACGCGTTCTTCTGTACTTTGTAAATGTGCCCAATATTGAATATAAGAATGTGTCCTGAAAACTATGTTATGTGGGATTGCAATGATGTATCCCTCATGATACCTAGACAACAGAAGAACACCTTCTCCATGTATCTAGCCCCACCTCTAAATGGGCGAGGGGACGCAAAGAGGCATCAACAGCTAGGGTTTTGTCTAACCATAGTTGTTCGATGGTCGACACAACAGATGTGTGTGAACAAAGTAGTGGATCATTTAATAAACAATAAAATTACTAAGCTTGAAGGATATACAATATATATGAGATAAAGTGGAAACATCCATGGTACACGTATGTTGACATCCATTGTGTCATATCATCTATTGTACAACTCATTGTCAAGATCTAGAATAATTCAAAGAGAATATCATATAGGAAGAAAATGAGTTAAACACACTTATCTGAAACCCCTTGTTCCCTATCAACTCGATGAAAAGCTGAGGGAAAAGACTATGAACAACTATCACATCTCAAATTTTACTATCATAAGCATTCTCAAAATTAACCACCAACCAAATGAATAAAAAACATTACCCAAAAGGGGACAAGTTGACCATCCCAACCATAAGATTCATATCCTTGAATCACCCGCATCCCACTAGCTTCACCAACAAGGTATATGATTCATTGCATATAGTAAAAACAACAATAGATCATCTCATCAGCATCTTACGATGATCCTTCACATGTATTTATCTTCTTTATTCCTCAAACCTATCGAATACTAAACAACAAGCAATCTGTGAGTTATCTCATGTGGAGATGTAATGACTTTCATTTCACGCAATGCTTCATTAGGTGTAATTTGTAGATGGGCCAACATATAACTGATAGACAATCCATAAAGAAGCAATCTCCCTATGGAAAAAGGACATGTTGGGGGGATCTGTCCAAAGGTTTAGAGGGTTTTTAGATTTGATAGTTTAAGCACAAAAGGCTAGTTCATCCTTACACAATCAAGCATGTCGAATAAGTAGAGAAACAAAAATATAACAACCTGCATGAATGTATGTTAGTAAGGTAGAATGTGCAAACATAGGTTGACATGATGATGTTGGTGATGTCCTACACCCACCTTGATGGAGGCTTCGAACCAACGGTTCCAGGATCACAAGGGTCCTGGTTGTGTCGCCCACCAAGCAGTCCACGGAGCACAACCAACCTATTCCACAATGGGTTGCACTTAGAAGCCTCACTAAAGGGTTGTTTAGATACCTAGATTTTAATTGATCGATTTGCCTAAACACAAATATGTTTGTAACTAACTAATTTTTTTGGTTATCATAACAAACTGAATGATAAGTAAATTTTAGTTTTCCTAAAACCAAAAACGACTTTATCGGAAAACTAGAATTAAACAGTTTTCTATAAACCCCTTAGCATATCTCTTGCAGCCATTCTCATCCAATCAAGATTATACACATACTTTTTCCTTACAAAATTATTGATAAAACTATTTTTCTAAAAAAATCCTACTGAGAGCATTTTATTAAAACTAGGCGCTAATTTTGGTTATCCAAATAACCACCAAGGGTAAATCTTCCTGAAGTTGGCAATCTCCGAGCCCATACAAACTGTCTAGTCCTTCACATGTAGAACTTTATAGGAACTCAAGTGACTCCTAGCCATCCGGGTTGCACTCACCATCCAAGAGTAACAAGCAAAGCAAAGTCACTGGATAAGAACTCCTTGAATGATCATCAATCAAACCTTCTCTCAAGAATCCAAGGATCTCTTTCTCACAAGGATAGGATTGTGGTGAAAGGAGATGAGCTTGAGGTGTAGGCATTTAGTAAAGGGATTTCTTGGCCTTTAAAGAATCAAGAAATGAAAATGGAATCATCCAACACTTAATTATTTCTTTTTTCTTTCCTTGGATCTTGCTTCTCTATGTGGTAGATGGATTGAGTGGAGGAAGTGGATGGTTGAGGTGGAATGAACAAGGGTGGATGAGATGGATGGACGGAGGCATGAAAAGGTATGAGAGGATATTCATAGAGAAGATCCAAAATCTGACCGTCACCCAAAAAGTAACTAGATTCAAAAGTATCGGAAGAAAACTTGTGGGACTACCGGCCAATTTTTAGGAACTAGATGAAATATAGTACTCTAGAGTACTGGTGAAATAATGAGTGGTGGTTCCGAATGAAAAAAGTAGCAGCTTTTCTACAAAGATAGAATGATTCCGAAGTACCAGATAAAATTAATCGCTCAGTTGTACTATAGTAAACAAAGCAGTTCTAAGAATAAGAATTTGCAGAAAAGAAGTAATACAAAACTCAGGAGTACTAGTTGAAAATGAGTTGCGGCACTGAAACTAAATTGTGACTAGCATAGGAGCAAACCGAAATGACTCGGAAGCGCTGAGGAAAAATGTTGTGCTTGGAAGTGCGATAGCAAACGTATAATGTTACGTTGGAATGGTTCGACGGTTATAGAATGAAAGAAACTGTGGTCCCAAACTGTTCAAATTGAGTTTGTTCTGGGGCAAAGAGAAACTCATACAAAGAATGAATTGTTAAGCTTCATGCACTAGCCAACGCAACTAAAAGTCCGAACTGATGGAAAGGGCTAGGCAATCCACATATACACTTCAACACCCCCTCTCACACGTGACGCGGAAAGTCAACATGTGGATAGACTCAGAGGTATGGCTCAAGAGGCTCATACGTGGACACAAAGGGGGGCAGCAGCAATTTTTAAATAAATTGCGAAAGCCAGGACTTGAACTCAAGACCTTAGCTCTGATACCATGTTAAGCTTCATGCACTATCCAATGCAACCAAAAGTCCAAATTGATGGCAAGGGCTAGACAATCCACATATACTGTAACATCCCCTCTCACGTGTGATGGGGAAGACAAGTCCGAACTGATGGAAAAGGCTAGGCAATCCACATATATACTTCAACATGAATAAGGTGTGAATTTTGTAGGATTGTGTCTTAGGATATGTTCTTGGAGTTAAGACCAAAGTACTTTACCTTTTCCTCTCTTCACATTATGGCCGTCCTACACTCAATGTGAATCTTGGATTGACTAAGAGCATGTAAAATACGTGCTAAGAGCTTTATGTAGACATCAAGTTGAAAAGTTGCAGGTAGGGTTCATCAATGATCTTCCACTTATAAAAAGGCATCATAAACCATAATATCACATGCTATACCAGAATAAACACAATGAAACATTAGTCTCTCAATTGTTTTGTCATAAATTAACAGAACCACTAGAGTATATAGAGATGCACTTTCAACATGCATCGACTAGAACAATTGTACCAAATAGTTAGGAATCACGAAAGTGTAAAACAAGGTGCCCCTCCCCACAAAAAAGACCCTAGCAATGGTGTAGTCGAAACCAAATGGTAACAAGATTCCAGGTTGTCATCAAGAAACATAGGGAGATCCAACCATTTCTACTTTGCAACCGTCTTTGATGAGTAGAGCATTCAGGAAAAGTTTTCGTGTGAAAATTTGAATCAATGGGAATCTTAGCTTTGCAAATCTATTTAACACAAAAAGTCCCAACATTTTTATGCTCACTGGCGAACAAAGGATGATTCGGGTTACTATGCGGCCCGCCTCAGAGGCGACTGGCCGGAGTGGGAGGGAATTGTTCTGTTTTTGTTTACATTTGTTATCCCAGTAGAATTTTGTGTCCTGCTTACGGTGGCTAAGCGAAGGCACCCTAAAGTCATAATAATGTCCTTCCCGCCACTCCCCACTCCAGCGGTGCTTCCAACAATGACAGAAGGTCCATAAAGCTGTGGTAGCAGCGGATCCGATTGGATTGGGCAGTTTATTTAGATGAAGTGGGTGCTAGACCGCTGGTTCGAGCGACAGTGATGGTGGTTGTTTGGGTGGCGACCATGACTCGATGTTCGACCTCCATTATCTGGTGGAGGGATCTAGATCTGGAAGAAGTGCTCGAATCCCTCAGTCGGCATGCTTCTACAATTCTAGTGATGACTTTGATTCCAGGATGTAGGTTCAAAGGGGCTGAAGTGTCGATGACTTATCGTCCGCCTGAAAGAAGGTTTGACCAGCTCCTAGAGGGAGCAGCAGAGACGACGACGCGCCATCTACTCATTCCCGAGGTTGAAGACGATAGATTCCTCAGGGGCTCTCTTGTAATTTTTACTATTCACACGGTTGTTTCTGTAACGCTGGAATCTGAATAAACTGTGCCTCTTTCGCAAACAAAGATAAAAAAGCCCCTTTCCAAGCCATCTATCAATTAGAGAGGTTTAGGCTGCTTTTGACATTGCAATGGATGATTATAATCCCGTTTTCCCAACTAGTTTTTGTCTATTTTAGTGTTTGTTTAGTCCGCTTTAGCCTATCTTTTTGGCTAATTTTCTATAGTAGATGATAAAATAAGCACAACACAACACAGTGGAGCAATCACAAATTGAGCCTTTCTTTTCGACGATGGGTGAATTTTATTGACTCAAAATGAAGCATAAAAGGGATACAAACACAATAAGCACACACCCGGCCTATGCATAATTAGGATCCACATATCCAACACCAACACACACATACACACAAGGAGTCATGAATGCAAATGCAAAAATTCATACAAGATCGAATCTATGCCTAGGCAGATGGGGAAGAAGAAAAAGAAACTCTACAGGGATTAAACAACGATCGACAAACTCCTACAACGCCCAGATCTGCACCAATCATCTATTCACATCACGACAATGAGAGAGGTTCTCCAGTAGCATTGCCTCCAAGAAGGGAACGACACTCAAGCATCGCTGTCACTGGATCCAACCACCAATGATGAGATCCTGGGTTTTCACCTTGAAGATAAAGTCCGAGCAAACCTTAGCAATGCCTTCAACAAGGTAATGACGAGAAAACACCACCATTGCCAGGTATAACCAACTACGGTCACATCTAGGGTTTTCACCTCGAAGCTTGAGACTGGGTACTCAAGAAGCATGACCAAATCGAAATCATCATGTGTTGTCGCCACCACTTTCCACCATACTAGCAGCTACATGTGTAGCACGGTCTCGACGTGAGGCGCTACACCAGTATCGACCATGCCCGCAAAAACAGACAATCAAACTGCTACAAGTGCTAGGAGACACGAAAGGCTTAGTACGGCGAAGGTCATTATCATAAGTTTGAAGAAGATTGGCGGGTGAGGAAGGTCATCGGCACTGCGAAAATCCCAATCCGGGACACTCCGGCAATCGCACATTGTCCTCCTGCTCCTTCATCCTCGTCTGTGGGGCGGAATTGGTCAGCAAAACGTACTCGTCGTTGCTGGGGATATGAAGGCCCAAGACCCTCGGACATATTACGAGAACGTCCTAGTAGCACAGGACCACATCGCCATCTGAGCATCCGAGCGGAGGGTAGCCTTATTGGAACGCAGAAGGAGGCCGCTGCCTCCTCCGTACTTGTAGATGGGATCGCGACCACCGGCGCCTTGCCACCGGGACTAGGATTGAAGATTACTACTCCAACGCCATCACCGTACGGTCCAACTGCACTCAAGGCTCTCTTGGATACCGTCGGGGCACCGTCCAACAGCAATACCCGATCGTCCGGGTGTATTGATCAAGTCAACCATGGATCATTGAGTGGGGTGCCAATCATGGAGTATGGGCCTATCATCAGAGACCTATACAAACAACACAACAAGAAGAATGGTGGCAAGCCCTTCACATTGCACCATGACAAGAACTAGTTGGCAATGAGAAATGAATCCGGAGGAACTTTGAGACCATGCCGAAGAGGCCATGGATTACCATATCCGTCGAAGCTGATGACGAGGAGGATGAACACCCTTTCAGGAGGCAGGACGGTAATTAACAAGATTGCAAAAGAGAGGAAGAAGCATGGAGGCGTCGACGCCTACAAAGAGGATCTTGATGCTATGATTGAGAGCAAGAAAGCACTGGCAGCCAAACGCAAAGAAGACAGGACGACGAAGCGGAATGAGCTCAAGTGCTTGGAGGACGAGAAGTGGAGGTCCAAGTTGGTGGCCGAAGAGAGGAAGGTGAAGGAGGAGTGTAGGATTGCACTCAAGGAGGAAAGGCTTGCAAAAGATAAGAAGGCCGAAGAGAGGGTTATCATGTTCATGGACCCTAACGCGATGGATGCCACGGCAAGGAAGTATTGGGAACTCACTCGTTTAGAGATCATAGCACAATCGCAGGCCTCTCGTGGGGGTGATGATGGTGGCCATGGGGGTGATGGTGGTGTCTATGGAGGTGATGATGGTGGTGGCCGTGGGGGTGGTGATGTTTTCTTTGGAGATGATGAGCACGAGAGTGCTTTGAACGTTCAGCCGAAACATGCCTTTGGTAGGGCTGAATCCACGACATAAGACATGCAATGTTGTGGTGATTTTGGATCAAACTTGACCGATGTGGTGCCTTTTGGATGAACTTTGTGCATGTTTTAATTTGAATTTCTTGATGATATGAACTATATGCATGTTTATATGGTCGATTTGTCGTGTACGTGAATTTGAATCGTTCGAATGCTTGATGAATTATTGTGCAATTCTTTGAAATGTATGTGATAAAGGCTGGAAGAATTTGTCAATTTTTTTAGGGAGTTAAATATAGGGGTTCAGCTAGGTTCCGCAACCTTTAGCGGAGCAAATTCTGAAGGAGTTAAGTATACAGAGGCATATAAGGAGTTAAGATATAAGGAATCCGCTAGAGATGCTCTTAGTGGTAAAAACACTGTTTTGTTTAGGGCCCAAATGATACTATTCTAATTCTAAGGAATGGTTTTCAGACCAAGAACAGCCTCTCCCAATCATTCTCCAATAGTTAAGTTGTTGGTAGCAGATGACCATCTTCCAAAGTGAAACTAAACCCAGGTGTAAAGAAAGAAACAGTCAATACAGATATTTGACAAGGAAGACGTCACATAAAAGTTTCTCTTTTAAGCCAAGTATCGTCCCAGGAGAATGGGCTTCCTGTTTTAATCCTAGATCCTGTTTCTAGCTTCAATTAAGCACTTGACAAAGGAAACACGACTGTAGAAATAAAAAGTGTATGATGGAGATGACATTTATCAGCGATTGATAGCAATCTCGAAGTAAACAGCTTGCGTTCAAATTTTCGGGTTTGAATTCAATCTTCCATAGGTCCATTTTGTTGGCTATTTAGGTATATAACCAGCTGCGGTAGAGAATTAATGCTGGTAAAGTTGGTAAGCATGCATCGGAGATTTAGTTCCAACCTCATACCTGTACTGTTGCAATGGATTTATTCATGCTTGGTTTCTGTAGCAAGTTACTAACCGGTTCTTTCGATTTTTTGGACAGCTTGATCTGAACGAGCAGTCAGCTCCGGAGTCAGTATCTGAACTAAATAGCTTCGCTCAAATGTAATTACTCATCCATCACACATCCATACACTGATCGACGCTGTGCCTAAGATTATATATTTCGCATTACACACACTGTCTAATTTCAGGGCCTTGGAACTAGATGTTAAAGAGATGAGCATCGCTGAGCTAACCCGCTTCGAGGAAATTGTTACAGAAGTATTGGCAGCTGTTAAGGTCAGCTAGTTTTTTTTATCTCCAGAACATTCTAGCGTACATTTGAAGTTCACCTAGCGCCGCCAGCACCTTCTTGCCGCCCCTTCCTGCCGCCGCTGCCGCCGGCGTGGGCCGCGGTGGCGGCGGGCCCGGTGCCGAAGGTTTCTGGGCGGGTGGATGCGGCGGATCCCATCTGAGGCGGCGGGGGCGGCTCCTCTCGTGCGATCCAACGACGGCGGCTAGGACGGCGAATCCGGGCTGTGCGGCGGGGGCCGGAGCACCATCGTCAGCGGAGCGGCGGCCCTGCATGGACGGCGGCGGTGGCAGCGCCCCATCCGGCGGGGTGCGCTGTCCTGGTCGTGATGGTGATGGCGGTCACTGCGGATCCAACGCCCCGTTTGGATCCGTCGCGGGGAGGCCTTCCGCCGATCGGCGGCGCATGGAGGGACCGGTGAGGAGATGCCGGATCTCCGCCGGAGTACCGACGGCGACATACGTCTTCGTGGCGAGGTTCCGCTCGGTTCCAGCCAGCCACGAGGTCGGGAAGACGTGGCTTCCGGTGAAAATCGCGCCTGACTGCGGTCTTGGCGGACGATGGCGGCGTCTCAGACGTCGTTCCCTTCTGGAGGCATCGTCGTTGCAGGTCACATCAACCTGATCGGGAAGTTCCGAGGGAAACCCTAGATCTGGGTATACCGGATCGGACGATGACGGTGCCTTCGGTATCGTTCTCCCTCATGGGGGCATCGTTTTGGAGCAAGTGCTGGTTGGAGGGGACAAGAGGAGGAGCGGTGTTTCCTCTGCTCCATTGATGACGGCGGATCTCGGCGGCGTGGCGCAGTGGAGACTTGGCGCCTGATGAGCGGCGAAGGACTCGCACAGGAGGGTGACGCTGCCTGGCGTCGTGGTGGCGTCGGCGGCAGTTAGACCGGGCAAGGTTGATGCAGCAGTACAGCTCTGACGATGGATTGGTGGCAGGTAGCTGCGGTGGCCTCATACCCGGCAGGCGTCCTGGTTGAGAAGCACACCAGACTGATGGGTGCCCATACCCGGCAGGCGTCCTAGTTGGGACCTCAAGTCTTAGATGTTAGGTTTGGCTGCGAGGTCTGGTTGGTATTAGGCCAAGATTTTCAGCGCCCCTACATCAACTGGATAGGGATAGCGACAGATATTGCTTAGTTTGATGGCTTTAGGCTTATTATTGTATGACTCTGTAAGGTCTTGTGTCAATAATTAATAAAATGGCCGTATGCATCGTCCAGATGCAAAGGCCGGGGTCGTCCTCCTTTTCTAAAAAAATTAACAATTTCATTTGCAATGTTAATGAATGGTGCACGTATATATACAAAAATGTTTGAGAGCTGCTTTTTTTTTTTGTGTGTGCAGAGCATCCGTATTATGAAGGTGGCTGAGCTCACCCAAACTGAGGTTAGTTTGAGAATGCTGAAGCTCCAGTATTTTCTCTAATGCAACTAAAGTTTCAGTTTTTTTTTTTTTTGAAAAAAAGAAGAAGAAGAAGAAGAAGAAAGTTTCAGTATTGATGGATGAACATAGTAAACATATCAATTGTTCATTCACAGTTAGTCTTCATACATTGGTTAAATTACTTTATATTCTTGTTGTTCTTCTGTTCATAGGCGAGATTAAAGAGAGATCCACAGAAGAAAGGGGACAACTGGTCGGGCCAAGAGTCGGGAAAAGAATGAGGCTGTGAGAACGTTCTGGGAAGGGGAGGGTATATATATACGTAGGCACAGTCTACATCTGCATCCAGACGTTCAGAACCTGCAGCCAATGTTCATGCTTGCAATAGCCGACTCGGTTTATTGCCTAAGAATAGCCTCCTCAGGAAAGAAGCAGCAGGAGCTCTGCTAGTCTGCTATATATATCGCCTAAGAACACCGAGCTCAAGTATCTTGTATCAAATTCTAATACGCCGTTCTTACGAACAGCCGGGGCTCTGATATTTATTGCCATAAGAGCATTTCAAGAATCATCGTGTATTGTTGTATTGTGTCAAACATTTATTTTTGTTCCGTCCATGTACGTGCTTGTACTTGCATTTGTTTGCATGAGCTCGAGTTCATATGGTGTAAATCCCGGCAAAATATCAGTAAGAAGAAATGAAGTATGTGACGAAAGTTTGGTTGTTGCTTCCACCACTACCATCGATGCATATCCCTTCCTACCCTTTTTTTTTCTCGTGCACTCTGCCACCGGTTTTTCTCTTCCGCAGTGTCCATCCTTCAGCAGTTCAGCAGATCTATTTCCTTTCTTTGAGTCCTAATCCCGAACAAATCGCGCGCCTTCCTACCCGCCGCCGCGCGCCCGCACCTCCGCGACCTCCCCTCTCACCTAGCCCCACGATCGCCTCTCTCTTCTTCTCCCATGGCGCCCACGGCGCCTCAAGGGAACGGGCATGTGCTCGACTTCCTCGTGGGGCTCAACGCCTGCCGCGGGTGCACTCGGGCTCGCTGCCCCCTTCCCCTGTACGCCACGGCCTGCACCGCCGCGAGCGCGACGCAAGGGCGATGAAGGCGGTGCAGAGGAAGAGCCGGAAGTTTGTGGGAGGGGTTGCGTTGGGGGAGATAGCCGTGCTACACCGGATGTACTGAGACATGGAGCAGTTCGGCATCAAGGGTTTCAGTTGGCAAGGAAGGGGGACGTCAGGACGTACGAGGACACGGGCCTTACACGGTGCCCACAGACCTGGCAACCTGGGCCAGCCCGGCCCGCCCCATATGCCCCATATTTCCGACTCGCTGAAGGGGCGAGCGAGGTGGGCTGGCCCACGAGCACGGGAGCCCACAGCCTACTTTCTTTTTCTTTTTATTTTTTCTTAAATCTTTTATTTTTGTTTATAATATAAAATATTCTTGTTTATGCTGTAAATAAAGCATTTAGAAAATTTTAAATAAATATGAGAAAAATGTTGAACAAGTATTTGACAAAAATATTAATCAAGCATTCGAAAATGTTGAACAAATATTTGAAAAATGGCAAACAAGCATTTGAAAAATCATGATCAAGTATTTGCAATTTTTTAATTAAGTATTCAAAAAATGTTGAACATGTATTTGAAAAATGTTAATCAAGCATTCGAAAAATGTTGAATGTGTATAGAAAAATGTTGATAATGTATTACACATGAAAAAATATATTTAATCATGTATATAAAAATGTTAACCAAGACTTTGTAAAAATGTTGAACAAGATTTAAAATTGTTAAACAAGCATTTAGGAAATGTCAAAAACGTGTATAGAAATAATGTTGATGATGTATTAAAAAATGATGAATTTTTTGATCGTGTATATAAAAATGTGAATCAAGCATTTGAAAAGAAACATTGAACAAGTGTTTGAATAATGTTAATCAAGCATTTGAAAAGTGTTGAATGTGTATAGAAAAATGTTAAATCTTTTTAGTTGAAAACTGTTAATCAAGCGTTTGGAAAACGTTTAAAAGTATGTATAGGAAACATGTTGATCAAGTATTCAGATAATTGTTAGTCTTGTATTTGAAAAATGTTAATCAAGCATTTGAAAAATGTTAATCAAGCATTTGAAAAATGTTAAAAATATGTATTAAGAAAAGTAGACCATGTATTAAACATGTTAAATTTGTATAGAAAAATGTTAAATGTGTATTAGAAAAATGTTGTTGACATATACAAAAAATGTAGAATGAAAAACAAAAGGAAGCCAAAAAAAATTGAAAACCCCAAAAGAAACAAAATAAATCGAAGAAAATATGAAAAAAAAAATGAAGAAACAAATGCAAAAAGGAATGAAAAAAACCCCCGGAAAAACCAGTGAAAAATATCTTGTTCCGCCTAAAGTAAGCCGCACCCAACTAGCTAATCACGAAACGAACGGCGAGCCGAGTGGCTAGGATCGATCCCTTGGTGCCCCCATTTATTCCTGATTTTTTAAGTATGTGCACGCTATATGGGCCTGCCCGATACTGTTCTCGCTCGACGGGAGAGAACCTTCGGTCCTGCTTAATGCGAGACATAGCTCTCGTGACATGGAAGTAGCTCTCGCACGAAAGAATCCCCTCTTCTGTCGTTTCTGGTTGGCCCGTTTTCTGTGAGTTGTTCGTTGGTTTTAGTCTGGTTTTCCTCTGTTTCCTTTATTTTGTTGTTTCATGATTTTCTTTGGTTTTGTGTTTTCTTTGTTTTCTTTGTTTTTGTGTTTATTTGTTTTTGTGCTTTCTTTGTTTTTCGTTGATCTTATTCGCTCCTTTCTCAGGTTTCATTGATTTGTTTTTTCTTTTCTCTCCTTTTCTTTGTTTTCTTACGTTTTGCTTTTTTTGTTTCTCCATTTTCAATGTTTTTTTCGTTTGTTTACTATTTTCCTTCCGATTTTTATTTCTGTTTTGGTTTTCATTTATTTCTTTTCTTCCTCGGTTTTCACCGCGTTCATTCTTCTGCACTAGTTTCATTGGTCTTCATTTTTTTTATTTTCTTAGTTTTTTCTCTTTTCGTATAGAACATGAATATTTTCTATACCCGTTTAACATTTTTTCAAATATATGAAAAAATTCATATACATCTGAAACATTTTTCTCATACACGCTTGAATATGTTTTTAAATACATGGTTAACATTTTTTGAAACGTATATTTTGATGTCAACTTTTTACATACATATTCAACATTTTTTGTATATATATGGAATTTTTTTACATACATATTTAAAGTTTTCCAAATGCATGATCAACATTTTTTAAAATTTATATTTTTCTATCTCTACCTATTTTCATACACATTGTACATTTTTTATCCATCAGGGCCATTTTATATATACATGTTTAACATTTCCCAATTATATAAATATAATTTTAAAGTTATATTTTTGTGCCTACTCTTTCCGTAAACATTGTACAACTTTTTTTATACATCAGTAAAAAAAATTATACGGACATTCACATTTTTGTCCCTAACTCAAACCCACTACTCAGATTTGCCCTTAATTTCGAAGCATGCTCTAACTTGCCCCCCTGTCGTTAGATGCACTTATGAAAATGCCCCTTCGTGCCGTTACCGTCCAGTCAAAGGGCCTTGAACATTTTCTAGGCGTTTGCTGGACATTTTTGCCCATGGAAAAAAAGAAAACAAAAATTGAAAAAGAGAGGAGAGAGGGCGCGCTTACCGTTTGGCCCAGGACGGCCCAACCAACCTAGCCCATTGGCTGGTCATCTCCTTCCTCTGCCGAGGCCGAGGGAACGTTACCCGCGTGCTCACTCGAGCCACGGTTCCCGTGGCCAATGTCGCTGAGAAGCCCAACCATCATGTCTCCGAGCCCCGCCATCAAGCTAAGAATCACCACGCCGATGATAGTGACCTCGGGTGCCCTGCAATTCCGCAACCAACGCCATCTCCGCCACATCTGTTAGCCGGCCGTCATCTTTGATTTGCCGTTGTCCGAGATCCCCCCGCTCCCTTACTGTCATAGAGATCCATTCGCTGTAGTGGATTTTCCAGACACCTCATTGATGAGCTCCTCTTTATCCAGCCCCCTCCCCACGACGCCTCGCTCCAGCGGTCGCAGACGAGTTCAGCCACTATCGGCCCTTGCCAGCCCCTTCTTCCACTATGGAATACTCGCGGTGATCCCCTGATTCCGATGCACCTCTATCCCCTCTTCCCCGTGCCTTCTAGCCCCTCTACTACCAAGCTTCGAACGGGGCCGCCGCTAGTCTCGACCATAGCCGACACTCCAGCCGTCCCCGCTTGCCCTGCCACTTCCATTCGACGCGGAGTGAGCCCAGGCGTGCGTAGGACAAAATTACCAGCCATTTTGGTCGCCAGACAGAGCTCCATGCCCTCTGCCGTGGCTCGCCGGTGGGTTGATTAGGATAGTGAGCTTCCCATGACATGTGGGTCGCATTAATTAGTTTAGCCCTAATCCTACCTAGTATTAACAATATGCTTATTAATGAGACTAATCCGTGGGCCTTAAGAGTTAACAAAACTGGGAAATCATTTTAGAAAAATAACTAGACACTTACATGTGGGGTCCACAGGTAAGTAAGAGAGAGGTTTTTTTGCTTTTATTCTTCAGTGGGCCCACAAGTGAGTGAGAAGGTAGATAGGGTTTTTATTTTTATTTTTCTTCAATGGGTCCCACTTGTAAGTATCACATGAAGAGAGGGGCAAAATTGTCCAGCAAACGCCCAGAAAAGGTTAAAGCTCTTTGACTTGACGATAACGGCACATAAGGGCATTCTTATAAATGAAACTAGTGGCAGAGGGGCAAATTTGAGCATGCTTCGAAATTAGGGGCAAATTTGAGTAGTGAGTTCATGTTAGTGACACAAATTTGAGCATGCTTGTTTTGATAGCGATATTTGGGATGTATTTATCAAAAACTTGTTTTTATAAGATTTTCAGTAATATCGGCTTTGCTAGTTTTTATATTAATAAGCAGCTTATAGTAGAATCACGTTTGGTGTCAAAAAGGCTAAAGTTGGCCTCTCTAATTTCTTGTTTTTCTGGGGTTTCACTGGTTTTTTTTTCTTTTCTTTGTGTTTCTTAGGTTTTCTTTGTTTCTTTCTCCATTTCAATGGTTTTTTCGTTTGTTTACCGTTTTCCTTCCGTTTTCTTTATTTCTTTGTTTCTTTCTCTGTTTTCACTATGTTTCATTCTTCTTGCACTAATTTCATTGGTTTTCATTGTTTTTTTCTTTTCGCATAGAACATGAATATTTTTTATACCTGTTTAAATTTTTTTCCAAATATATGAAACATTTTTCATATACATCTGAAACATTTTTCCTATACACGCTTGAATATGTTTTCAAACACATGGTTAACATTTTCTGAAACATATATTTGATGTCAACTTTTTACATACATATTCAACATTTTTCGTATATATCAGTAATATTTTTACATACATATTTATAGTTTTCAAATACATGATCAACATTTTTGAAAATTTATATTTTTCTGTCTCTACCTATTTTCATACACATTGTACATTTTTATCCATCAGGGCCATTTTATATATACATGTTTTAACATTTTCCAGTTATATAATTATAATTTTTTAAAGTTGTATTTTTCTGCCTACTCTTTCCATAAACATCATATAGTTCTTTTATACATCAGTAACATTTTTTTCTCGAATACGCATAAGCATGTTTATCATATATTAAAGAAGGAGCGGCAATGAAGCCGGATACAACGCCTTTCGGCCATTTCCATGCCAATCACAAAGATTAGCATCCATATCGACCCACACACCCACCACGCTAACTATGATACATGCTATACCTAGGCCAACCTCATGCCAAAGGCAATGAGGCAAGCCACATAGCAACCAGGCCACGTCACAACCGATGCCGGAGACCTCTACAACAAGACCAAGACTCGAGGACAAAGCAGACCAACGCACCCCACCCAACGCGCCAAGAAGAAGTTGGCAAGTGGACGACATGACCTGGGTAGACCTAAAGACGGCGTCGTTGAGAGGGCGCCAGCGATGGTGTACATTGCGCACCGGAGGCCCACGCCCATAGTAGTAGCCAACACCGACTTAAGCCTTGCAACATGTACTCCTCGAGCTATAGGACCGCGCCTACAAGGAGGGAACGAGGGCATGACACCGCCGCCGCCTGGTCTAGAGCCCGGACCAAGGGTTTCCCCTAAGCATGAGGAAGGGAGTCGGATTGGGGCCAAAGCAACAGCTTCAGGGACGGGACGGCGTCCTCGGACTTCGACGTTGCTAGCCTTGGCATGCGAAGAAGGGATTTCTCGCAGCCCAAGATCAGAACACCTAAACCGGAGCTGCTCAAGCAGGCCGACCACTGCAATGGGAGTCGTCGCATCGCCACACAGCAGCCACCGCCATGCCACCACCTCACAAACGAGCCTCCATGGCCAAGGTCAACCCTCCACCTCCACATCCACGACGCCATGAGCCTCACCGATGGGAAGGACACCACCAATCTCTGCCATCCTCCGCCACCCGGAGTCGCGCATCCACCCACCACCATCCACCTTCTTCTCGGAGCGGCGGCCACCTCCGACCTCTAGCCGCGGTCACGGTGAGTCGAGCCGCCGCCCCTACAAAGGCCAGACCCAGACGGAAGGGACGCCCATTGAGTCGTAGCCTCCACCTGGACCACCGCCGGCACCACTACTCCTGCCCAGGCCGCCCCGAGCTCGCGGTCGACTCCGGCGTGCACCCAGCCGCCACGAGAGCCTCCGCTAGATCTGGCGTCCCACGCCACCTTGTACGATGCGAGAGGAAGAGATAACATGCCCCATCACAGACCATGCTGCGCGGGCTTTGCCCGGCGACGCCTGATAACCCACAAGTATAGGGGATCACAACAGTTTTTGAGGGTAGAGTATTAAACCCAAATTTATTGATTCGACACAAGGGGATCCAAAGAATATTCGCGAGTATTAGCAGTTGAGTTGTCAATTCAACCACACCTGAAAGACTTAATGTCTGCAGCAAAGTTTTCAGTATCAAAGTAGTATGGAAGTAACTATAATAGTGGCAAAAGTAACAGTAGTAGTTTGTAGTGATTTGTAACAGCAGTAGCAACGAAAGTAACTTAGCAAAGATCAATATGTGAAAAGCTCGTCGGCAATGGATCGACAATGATAATTGTGTTGGATGATATTCGTCATGTAGCAGTCATAACCTAGGGTGACACAGAACTAGCTCCAATTCATCAATATAATGTAGGCATGTATTCCATAGATAGTCATACGTGCTTATGGAAAAGAACTTGCATGGCATCTTTTGTCCTACCCTCCCGTGGCAGCGGGGTCCTAATGGAAACTAAGGGATATTAAGGCCTCCTTTTAATAGAGAACCGGAACAAAGCATTAGCACTTAGTGAATACATGAACTCCTCAAACTATGGTAATCACCGGAAAGAATCCCAATTATTGTCACCTTGGGGTATGTGGATCATAACTCATAATCGGTGTCTACAACTTGCAAGATAGGATCAAGAACTAACCTTCTCTTTGATTTCTTTCTCCGTGAATAGGTACTTATAGAATTAGAGTTAGGGACGAAGGACGTCCAGGGGGCCCACAAGCCTGCAAGGCGCCCTAGGGGGGTGGGCGCCCCCAGGGCTTGTGGCCTCTTGATGGTCCCCCCTGGTAACTTCTTGCGCTAGTATTTTTTATATATTCCATGAAAATTCTCCGTAAATTTTCAGGTCAATCTGAGAACTTTGATTTCTCACAAAAATAACACCATGGCAATTTTGCTGAAAACAGCTCCAGTCTGGGTTAGTTCCATTCAAATCGTGCAAATTAGACTCCAAAACAAGGGCAAAAGAGTTTGGAAAAGTAGATACGATGGAGACGTATCAACTCCCCAAAGCTTAACCCATTGCTTGTCGTCAAGCAATTTAGTTGACAAACTGAAAGTGAGAAAGAAAAACTTTTACAAACTCTGTTTTATCTTGGTGTTGCAAATATGTCTAGCCAATATTCAGGTTTTGAGCAAAGATTATGAACTAACCATATTCACATTAACATTTAGGTCTCACATTTACTCATATCAATAGCATAATCAAATAGCGAGTAATAAAAATAAATCTCAGATGACAACAATTTTTCAAAACAATCATGATATAATATGACAAAATGGTATCTCTCTAGCCCTTTCTGAGACCGCAAAACATAAATGCAGAGAACCCCTGAAGATCAATGACTAACTAGACATTATAATTCATGGCAAAAGAGATCCACTCACCCTCATACTCAACATCAATTAAAAACAAAGCATATAAATGAAAATAGTGCTCTCGAGCTGGTGCTTTTAATAAGAGATGATGACTCAACAATAAAGGTAAATAGATAGGCCCTTCGCAGAGGGAAGCAGGGATTTGTAGAGGTGCCAAGAGTTCAAAGCTTTTAAAACAGAGATGAATATAGTTTTGAGCGGCATGCTTTCATAGTCAACATAACAACCAAGAGATCTCACTATCTTCCATGTTAGATACATTATAGGCAGTTCCCAAACAGAATGGTAAAGTTTTTACTCCCCCTCCACCAACAATCACACTCCACGGCTAGCCGAACCCACGGGTACCGTCCATACCAACAACAGTCCTGTGGGAGTTTTGTTTTATTATTATATTTTGATTTGATTTTGAGCATGGAACTAGGCATCTCGAATACCAGCCACTTTCTCGTGAATTACAAGTGAAGAAACACTCATTGTGAGAATAACCCACCTAGCATGGAAGATAATGATAGCCCCCAGTTGCTACATGAGCGATTCGGGCATACAAAACATATTATTATTTGAAGGTTTAGAGTTTGGCACATGCAAATTTACTTGGAACGGCAGGTAAATACCGCATATAGGTAGGTATGGTGGACTCATATGGAACAACTTTGGGTTTAAGGAAGTGGATGCACAAGCAGTATTCCCACTTAGTTTAAGTGAAGGCTAGCAAATAGATCGAGGAGCAACCAACTAGAGAGCGACAACGGTCATAAACATGCATTGAGGTTAACCAACATTGAGTGCAAGCATGAGTAGGATATAAATCACCATGAACATAAATATCATGGAGGCTATGTTGATTTTGATTCAATTACATGCGTGAACATGTGCCAAGTCAAGCGACTTGAATCATTTAGAAGAGGATACCATCCTATCATACAACATCATAACCATTTTAAATGCATGTTGGCACGCAAGATAAACCATTATCCTCTCCTAGTTAATTAATAATGGCATGATTAAGTATAATCTCTAATTGTCATTGCAAACATGTTTCATTCATAATGGGCCGAATCAAGAACGATGAGCTAATCATATTTACAAAAACAAAATAGGTCGAGTTCGTACCAGCTTTTCTCCACCTCAATCATTTCGTCAAATATCGTCATTATTGCCTTTCACTTGCACGACCGAATGATGTGAATAATAATAAGAGTGCACGTGCATTGGACTAAGCTAGAATCTGCAAACATTTATTCAAAGGAGAAGACAAGGTAATATGGTCTCTCTGTTAGATCAACATCAATGCATATGAAATCCACTCAACATTTTCATCATGGTCTTTGTCGTGGACTTAACACGACAGATGCCCTAGCGAAAGGACTTAGGTGTGGAGCCATCACAACTAGGTTAGGTTGAAGGGTTTAATCGGGACAAAGGACACAAAGAGTTTATACTGGTTCGACCCCTCGCAAAGAGGTAAAGGCCTACTCAAGTTTGGGGTTGTATTTCTTGGATTTTGATCACCAGGGAGAGAATACGCTTGACCTAGTTCTCGATCTCTTGTTTCTTTCCCTAACCCGCCGCCGGGTCACCCCTTTATATATACAGGTTGATGCCCAGCGGCTTACTGAGTCCCGACCGGCTCATACACAACGTGTCCGGCTCGATGACTAACTAAGATTTCCTTACAATACAAGTTAAACATATGGCGGTTCATCCTCTTGGGCCTCAGGTCGCCTCTGGGTCTTGGGCCTTCAATAAGCTTGCTTCATAACCCGCTGTCGGTGTCAAAACCAGCAGATCTCGGGTAGGGGGTCCCAAACTGTGGATCATGGATCGATGGGTAACAGGAGACAGGGGACACAATGTTTACCCAGGTTCGGGCCCTCTTAATGGAGGTAATACCATACTTCCTGCTTGATTGATCTTGATGAATATAGAGATTACAAGAGTTGATCTACCTCGAGATCGTATGTTGTGGTCTAAACCCTAGAGGTATGATGAGTATTGTCATAATAATCTATCAACTAGCCTGGCCTTGGCTTATATAATGTACCAGAGTCCTAGGATAACAAGAGTCCTAGAAGAATACGCTAGTGGAGAGGAGTCCTTGTCTTGATCACCAAGTCTTGTGGAAACTTCCTCGTGTATACTTCGGCTGTCCGAACTGGCCCATGAGTAAACGGTCATGGGGGTCCTTGGCCCAATCCAACCGATCGGGAGACGACGTGGTGAGTACCCTCGGGTCCAGGACACCGTCAGTAGCCCCCTGAACCGGTCTTCAAGTTGGGGACGCTCCTCGATTCTTCCAAAATGTTCTTCATCTTCAGTCGTCGGTCTTGAAAACTGGTTCAACAAATCTTCTCATCTTCGATCTTGAGGATCGCCGAGGTGAATCCGAAGAGTTTACACGTCGGGTATCCGAGGAGCCCCTTTAAGTTCTCGACCTTTATCGATGCCTTGTTATTTTTACGCCCACCTCGGGTTTGAAGTTGTTCCCGGGCGGCGGTGTCCTCTTGCATCTGAGCTCCAACGCCGGACTGTATTCGAGGTATCTTTTGCAGCCGAGCACCAACGCCGGACTATATCCGAGCTCCAACGCCGGACTGTATCCGAGCTCCAACACCGGACTGTATCCGAGCTCCAACGCCAGACTATATCCGAGGTGTTATAGATCACCTTGGCTTGAAAAAGTTTGAAGGAGGTTATCCGAGTTTAACGCTGAAAAATTCTCTATGGAACGAGCCATTCAAATCCGGGATTTATGCCGGACCACTTCCGAGCTCCAACGATGGTCAGCGTCCGAGGTGTCGTAAACTACCTTGGTCTTTTAAAAGATTGAACGAATTTAGCCGAGCTTAATGCCGGAAATGCCCTCTATGGAGCCAGCCACTGGCGCCCGAGCTTTATGCCGGACTGCTTCCGAGGTGGTGCACCACCCTGACCACGGGCTGATTTTTATGAATATTTTTTATTGGTGCAATTTACTCTCTGCCGAGACATATAGCCAGTATATGTATATCCAGTAGCCCTCAAGGTGTGTGTCGGTCTAAACCCAAGATGCACCTGAAGGAAAACATAAAACTGCTGATCCTAGTAGCCCCTGAGACTCAGGTCGATTTGCAAAATCGGCCTGAGGATCAACTTCTAGCTCGGCAACATACGTAGGAATAGAAACGCAGTGTAATATATTAGAGATAATAGTGATCGGCGAACGGGCCCTTGAGAGAGGGTCTTGAGAAGTTGCCGCAATATATTAGCTTGACGCCAGATAGGTTCAGATGGTACCTATTGTTGTCCGAAGATGCGTTTGCCCATAGTTCGGTCCAGCCGAACACTAAGCACTTTGAATTTTCTGCATTGAACAGGCAACACAGTAGCCCCCGAGACATTGGTCGGGTGGCAACACCAGATCAGGGGATCGATGTGCCCCTTTAATAAAATAATAAGCCCGAAGCCCAGTAGCCCCTGAGCCTTAATGCGGGCACGGTGGCCGAATTAAGGGTCGATATCCGTAGTAAAATAAAAAATTATGTGTAATGATTCTATGTATCCAAGTACTCTATATCATTAATGCTCGAATCCGTATTGTACAAAACCTTGTTGACCGACCATCGGCTTCAACCTCTTCGGCCAGTAGCCGAGGAGTGTTTTCCTACTTTATAAAGCCGTTATAAGGGCAAAGATTTATGGAAAACAAGGCAATCCGGCCATACGGTTTTATAAACAAAGGTACACAGAGAGATATGTTATATTACGTTTTAACGTAAGAAACATCTTCCAAAGAAAATAGTCCCGCTATCGGTTCCTTTCTTTGGGTCGTCATGCTTATCATGATCATGAAACCTCATCTCTGATCCGATCAATGTGGGAGGAAAATATTGAGGATTTAGTTCGGGGAAAGTTCCCGAACTCTATGGTATTAATGAACCAAAATTTTCACTTCCGTCATTGCCGACCAATGTGATCCTTTAAGATTGCTAGCTTTCGGCTTCACCCAGTCTGAGGTACTAACTCGGATGACCCGGTAGTAACAATCACAAAGGTGCTCCCTTTACCGCCTAGCCGAACAATCGGGAACATAGGGGTAAGCACAGGAGGCAGGTAACCCAGCTTGGCCAAAATCTTAAGTCAAATTGATGCATATTTATGGCTTTATATAATGTTAACTACGGAAGGCAACACTTGTATAATGAATACAAACGCTGATGATATATACTTATTTTGACTCCATTGCGACCGTTTATCAGTTGAAAGTGGCTCATCGTCGGCTTCTACCCCTTTGTAGATACTACGCAGGGTGTTTCCGCAATAACAAGACAACCCTTAGCCGACGTCTCGGTGCCCGAAGGCGGTTGCGTTAGCGGAAATGAGGTAATCAGATATGCGGGCTTTATAACTTTCACTTAGTAATAGGAGCTTTAAACTGGGGAAGCTAGCTACGAGCCCCCGGTTAGTGTTCGGCGACAGCCGAGGTCAAGCCGTAAACACTTCGGCCAATGTTATGAACGGCCCGTCATTTAACATAGTCATCGGATCGCTACCAGTTTATGCTTATTGTGACAGTTAGTTTTCGGCTTTCTCCACTGAGGTGCTTAACCATGTGAGCTGGAAGCACAATCGCAGTGGTTCTCCCTTTGCACACCTAGCCGAACAAAGCGGAACGTAGGAGGCAAGCACAGGATCCGGGAAACCCAACCATTGACCGAAGACACAATTCGAAACCGATGCATATATAGCAATATCCAAGAATGTTTTTGCCGAATCTCTAAAGGTGTCCGGCGCTACACTGCGAGACTTATGCTGGAAACACACAAATAGTTTAAAAGTGCCATAGGCTTGGAAAACCAAAAAAAATCAGTAGAAACTTGACGTCCGAACTAGATCAAGTGTTCGGTGCCAATCTGAAAATTGGAGAAAAAAGAAAAAAAAATGTGCTTCTGTCGTGCTTTAACATGACACATCCGATCTCAAGACTTTCAAGCGGCTCAGCCTACGGCTTCAAGCTCCTTATCCCGAAGGAGGAGTACTTCTCCGAGGCCAGTTTAGCGAACTAAACTCGAGCGACTTTTAGAGAGAAGACAGGCTATCCAGCTATTGACCATACACTCGAGTCGAAAAAGGAGCGGTAGAAAAAGACTTTGCAATGACCAAGGAGAAAACACATTTACTATAAAACGGCTCATACTAATTTAAGAGCCCCCAAGTGACTTGGGTAAAAGAATTTTATGTATAATGATTGTATGTACCAAAGTACTTATATCATATCTGTATTCACCCAAACTTTAAACGCGTCTTAACCGACCGTCGGCTTCTCCCTCTTCGGTCAAGGGCCGAAAAGTGTTATGTACTCCACCTGTCGAGAACATCGACGGTGTTTCCGATAACCAGGCAATCAGGCCATAAGGCTGTAATAGACAAAGCGCGCTCAGAGAACTTATGCTATATTACCGACGAAGTGTAAGAAGCATCTTCGAAGAAAATAGTACCCCCACCGATACCTTTCTTCGGTTGCTCATTGTTACCATGAGACTTGTGCAATAGATTTTTTTGTACTCATGAGTTCCATTGTGTGCCGACCACGATTGAAAACAATAAGAGCGCTAGCTTACGGCTTCACCCAGTCTGAGGTCCGAGCTCGGATGACCCGATCGTGACAATCTGAGAGGTGCTCCCTTTACTCCCTAGCCGAACAATCGGGAACGTAGGGGTAAACACAGGAGCAAGGCAACCCAGCTTGTGGAACACTTAAGTCAATATGGTGCATATTGTGGCGTAATACACGAACAAGGAACGAAGCCATACAAGTATAATCATATGCAAGAGGAAAGGCTTCATAAAGGAAGCCCCGAAGTAAACGGGGTATTTGAATTTGTGTGTCACAAACAAAGTTTTGACAAGGAAGCTTTTCACAAACAACTTTTTGCCAAAAAAGTATAATGCTTGATCGAATCGAATAAAATTTAAAACTGAAAGTCTTTGAGCATGGAAGCGACTTAGCTGGTTAACGTGCTCGGTGTTGATGATGCGATTCGTGCTTGTGGCGGGACGAAGACGCCCATTGATCTGAGACAGATCCGACAAGGTTCACAGTCCCCGGCATGGCGAGGTCCCAGCCCCCAAGCCCGAGGTGTTCGAGCAAGGAGTTCGGCACTCCGGAGTAGTGAGACGGCTCGGCCGATGTGGTAAGGCGAAGCCCCCAGTCTAGCCGAGCTGGCAGAGTTGGTTGGCAAGGTGACAATGAAGCCCCCACGCCAGTCGACCTGTTCGGCATGGTAGACGTCAGTTTGACGAAGCGACGACGCTGCACGGCCGATGTGGCGAGATGAAGTTCTTAGTCCAGTTAACATGGCGAAGCTGTGATCGGCGGATGCCGAAGTCTAATGCGGGTCAGCTGGTGATGCCGAAGTGACCGCGTAACGCAGTCAAAATCGATTACCTGCACACATAAAACAGTGCGGTCCAAATAATAATAATAATAATATATATAATCCTTGCATAATTGCTTTACGCAAAAATAAGTTATTTAAAGAGATGTGGTCTGGCGCCGAAGCCAATGTCGATGCAGGGCATCGGCGTGACGCAGTGAAGGCGTGACAAAGCCTGAATTTGCAGGGCGGTCCGGGCTCTAGATGCAGCGTTCGCCGAACTGCGGACGGGAAACAGACCGAACCATCGCGCAACCATCATCAATGCGGCCATCATTTGACAGACCTGTGTACAGATGATGGAACAAACCAGAGTAATAATTTATTGGAAAAATAAGCCCAATCAAGAAAAAAAATACTAGGATTAATAGCACCTGGTTTGTCTGTTGTAGCAATCTGAAAAAAGGTTACTCCCAAAATTGGGACTTGATCCGCACACCCATTGCCTGGTGAGCGATGGAGCGGTGGCATGGCGATGCTGGCAAAGGTTGGCTTGCCGAGGTAAAGCCCTCGGTCCAGCTAACGTGACGAAGTTGGTCGGTTGACGACGCCGAAGTCTCCAGATAGGTCGATGAAGGGATGGCGAAGCCCCCGTTCTAGACGAGGAGACGGAGCAGGTCGGTAAGGAGATGTTGCAGCTGCCATGTCAGCCGAGGTGTTGAAGTAGTTCGGCGTGATGGACATCGGCTCGATGAAGCAACGGTGTGGCCACGCCGATGCAGGTCGTAACTTGTGGCGTGGTCAATGCTGGCTTGATGAAGTGACCGTGCGGCGATGCCGGTGTGCCCGCTCTATATAATCCATGGGGCGGCGATGTTGGTGATGATTTATCCTTCGCGATGCCGAACTCTTGTTCGGCTTGCCGAGATGATGATCTGAAGAATTTGAGCTCGGCTCAACAAAGCGACGACGTGTCTAGCGCAGGTCGGCAGCCGTAGACCAACGTTGTCGGGCTAGTTTGACACCAACGCAATGGTGAAGATCATATTGGAAAAGACTTTAAAATTAGCGGGATGTGTTTGGGAACAAAACACAATACCCCATACAAAACTTCCTTCAAAAAGGATGACCGGAATCCCGTTCATAAAAAAGATGAACTCGGGTCGGATTCGTTCTCGCGCAGAAAACAGATCTAAAAAGTGATGCACTAATCAGAAGGTTCCCGGAGTTTGGACGGTCGGATCGAGCTGAAATTTTGAGGGGTGGTAGATATGGGAATTCCGCAACAGATGAACGGTTGGATCGTCCAAAGGACCTCCGAGCTGGGCTCTGGAGACCACGCCCTAAACTCATCCAGATTCCCGTCCAGATTTGACAGGGCTCCGGTATTTCGGAACTCGACGAAAATTTCCAGGGTTGTTGTAGACTCAATTCCGCATAATTCCACCGAAGCAATCGTTAAAAGGATACTCGAGGAGGCGGTGGCGGTGGATACAAGTTTGCTGTCCAGAAAAACAACACGATCGCCCGAGGACAATGTTGACGTTGAGCCCCGAGCTCCATGGATGATTCCTCCATGATCTTGATAGAGATTGGAGTTAATGTTGATGAAGGCCCTCGTCCGAATATGATGATTGGAGGTAGGGCACAGTCCTCGGTCAAGCCAAGGTGACCAGTCGAGGCGGCGACGAAGACGCTGATGTCGCAGTTGATCTGCAGGCGAGCCATTGATCCTTTTGCCGATCACACAGCGGAACTCTCAATGAAAGCACCATTGTCGGTGTCAAAACCGGCAGATCTCGGGGTAGGGGGTCCCAAGCTGTGGATCATGGATCGATGGGTAACAGGAGACATGGGACACGGTGTTTACCCAGGTTCGGGCCCTCTTAATGGAGGTAATACCCTACTTCCTGCTTGATTGATCTTGATGAATATAGAGATTACAAGAGTTGATCTACCTCGTGATCATATGTTGTGGTCTAAACCCTAGAGGTATGATGAGTAATGTCATAATAATCTATCAACTAGCCTGGCCTTGGCTTATATAATGTACCAGAGGCCTAGGATAATAAGAGTCCTAGAAGAATACGCCGGTGGAGAGGAGTCCTTGTCTTGATCACCAAGTCTTGTGGAATCTTCCTCGTGTATACTTCGGCTGTCCGAACTGGCCCATGAGTAAACGGCCATGGGGGTCCTCGGCCCAATCCAAATGATCGGGAGACGACGTGGTGAGTACCCCTGGTCCAGGACACCGTCACCCGCCATCTTCAACTTTAAGTCGCCAGTGGTATGACCCGGCCCCTCCTGGGCGGGTCATACCCAATAGTTATATCCCCAACATTAGGCCCCAGGTTGATTTGAACTTATTCACATCAATCTTCAGTACTTGACTTAGCAGAATCTTCCATCATCAACCTTATAAACTTGCTGTAACCCGCCATGACGTCAGCTCACAAATTTGTGTTAACCCGCCATGACGTCATCTCGTATTAACTTCACACAAAACCGAGATCATCTGATCATATCCTTTGTTTTTAATGGACCTCCCAAAAATCAAGGTGTCCTTGTAGCCACATGACCTTTTTTTCAGCCTCCTTCATTCCCGCGCATGCCATTTATCCACCTCCTTATAAATAGGGACAGGGGGGCCCTGTTTCCACTTTTACCCTTGCCCCCTTGTCTCCATCTTCTTCCTCTCAATGCTCCTGCGCACCCGAGCTCCGCCGCCGTCGGCCTCCGTCCACTGCATCAACTCTGGTCGCTGCATCACCCTAAACACACGAGAGCTCCGCGGTGCACCTCCGCAGTCCATCAGCATTAGTAAGTTCAACTTCACCCCAGAATAGATCTGCACTTAGGGTTTTCACTTGTTCGTCGGTGTTCTTTGCCATTCTTCGTTTTCTCCTCTAGATCAAGTAGTTTTTGATCTGAATATATGGTACCAAACTTGTGCGGTAGCAATTTAGCACTCGTTTTTAATATCCGTAGAAGATCTCATATGAGCACACGAACTTTTCTGCTGTCGCCACCTTAGGTTTAGAATTTATTTTATTTTCAAACTACCGTAGATCCAAATTTTCGGCACCAACCTGTAAAATTTGTTTGTTCAACACTTAGCCATTCCTCACTTATAGATCTGAAATATGACAACTGTTCGGGCGGCTTAACTGATAATCTGTAACCCGGTATGTACCGTTAGTCCCCTTTTAAGCCGCCAATAGATATATCTGCATAACTCAACGCTATCTTCCGGCTTAACATATTGGCTCTTTATAGCACTTTACTTTTGAATCAATGGGCCGACATTAGCAGCATAATCTTAAACCGGTAATATTTCTTTCCTTCAGGCCTTCATCCTTAAAAATGACTAAGACTGTCACCGCATGCAACTGGGTCGTTTCCTGGGTCACCGAGGAAGCATTGAATGAGTATGTCCAAACATGCGTTCTAGCTCAAAAAGATGTCATGCATTGGAGGGTCCCAGGCACAGAAACCCCTCCTGAGCCCAAGGACGGTGAAGTAATTGTTTTCACTGATCATCTGCTCCAGGGTTTTAGCCCTCCCGGCTCAAAATTCTTCCGCGATGTGCTGCACTTTTTCAAGCTCCATCCTCAAGATATTGGGCCAAATTCCGTTTCAAACATCTGCAACTTTCAAGTGTTCTGTGAGGTGTACCTTCAACAGGAGACCACTATAGAACTATTCAGGGAATTTTACTATCTAAACCAGCAGACCGAGTTTACAGATGGGCACATCCTAGAATTAGGTGGCATTTCGATTCAAAGGCGGAAAGAAGCCACTTCCCCAGCCGCCAAACTGCCCAGTCATCCCAAGGACTGGAACCAAACTTGGTTTTATTGAAAAGATACTTCTCCAGAAGGGGAAAGCCCTCTGCTGGGTTATCGTGCCAGCCGACTTAGCAACAGGCATCCTCTTCCGGACCGCATCAGCATAGCGGAACAGAAAAAAAAATGCTTGTCTTTTTAAAGATCCGAGCCTTAATGTCGGTGTCAAAACCGGCGGATCTCGGGTAGGGGGTCCCGAACTGTGCGTCTAAGGCGGATGGTAACAGGAGGCCGGGGACACGATGTTTACCCAGGTTCGGGCCCTCTCGATGGAGGTAATACCCTACTTCCTGCTTGATTGATCTTGATGATATGAGTATTACAAGAGTTGATCTACCACGAGATCGTAGAGGCTAAACCCTAGAAGCTAGCCTATGGTATGATTGTTGTTGTCCTACGGACTAAACCCTCCGGTTTATATAGACACCAGAGGGGGCTAGGGTTACACCGAGTCGGTTACAAGGGAGGAGATCTATATATCCGTATTGCCAAGCTTGCCTTCCACGCCAAGGAGAGTCCCATCCGGACACGGGACGAAGTCTTCAATCTTGTATCTTCATAGTCCAACAGTCCGGCTGTCCGAGGACCCCCTAATCCAGGACTCCCTCACTTAATGGCCAACGGTTTGACCGGGATCGATCTGGTTTGATGCTGGGTCGCCTGGAGAGTTCTGTCCTTAAGCCGCCACCCTGTCTTCATGTGCGAGTACACCAGCGACTTAAAAGATCCACAACGCCGCTGCCAGATTCAGTTGATTGATGAGGATATCAATAACATGACCAAGTCTCGGTTAAACGAGAGCTTGGCAGATTGTAGCAAAGCCGGACTGAATCCTTTCTGCACTCTCAACAAGCCACCAGTTGTAAGCTTGTAACCATTTTTAGTTGAACCATATTTTTACTTAAATTGTCCTCTTATAATCATTTGATTTTCATAGGACGATTCTCCTTTTTGGAATAGGAAGCTGCAGGATAAGCCGGGCAAGACGACCCAGACGAAGAATAAGGCTCGGAAAAAGCCTGCCAAGAAGAAGACCAACACCTCCGAGCTATTTGACTTGGAGGACATTGAGTCGGAGGTAGAACTTGACTCCCTTGGCTCATTTTTTGTACATCTTATTGACAATGATCACTATTAGGATGACGCGGAAGGCAGCCACACAGATGGCGAAGAGGTAACTATCCTTTCCTCCGACTCAGAAACTCTGCCAAGACAGAAAGTTCGTCAAGCAAGCCGGAAAGTAAGGTTTTCTCATCCTTTAACTTATTTGGATCCCAACTTTATTTTGAAGAAGCAGCAATATGAAGCTCGCCGCACGACCCGGAATAGCGGTGGCGGGATTCTCTCATCCGGCTTACCAAGCACACCGGCTCCTCGCAAGTGCGGTCCAGAGGTTTCACAGACTTCCGACTTAGCTTATCCCAAGGCGGGTCTTTTTCGACAGCCTCTTAACCCTTCTGACTCAAATTACCAGGGAACATCTCACTCCTCCTCCGGCGACTCAACTGGGACCCAAATCCCAGTCTTCAAGACCGTGCCTGGGTGAGAATATTAAGTCTATCCGCTTTCAATCATGCACTTAATTGTCGTATTAATCCTGTCTTGTGCTTCATTTTCAACGCTATGGCAAAGCCCAGCAAGAAGCTGAAGGTGACCAAAATGGCTGAAGACTAGAATCTCAATGAACCGGAGAAGCAAATAACAGAAACTTCTCTCCATGCTGCTGAGGCCACCATTGATGACCCACCACCAGAGGAGCACAACGTCACCATAGACCATAGGATGTTGAACCGGCCACTACCAAGCCACCAAGTTCCATCAAGCCTACTGAAGAGAAGGCTGATGATGTTATCATTACCGGGCTTGGTTACATGGCACCGGGCAACCCCACTTTCTTGTCAAAGCACAGTGCTAAGGAAGGGTTATCCGTTGCTGACAAAGGCAAATGGTCGGTGAATTTGGAAAGCTATGCCCAATATAGCGCTCAAGAAATCCACTCTGGGTATCTAAATCATCTTCATACAAGTTGTGACTTTGAGGCCGGCTTAGTCAATCTTATGAAGGAATGTTTTGAGGTAAATGTTATAATCTTCTTCATATGAGTATACTTCTGCCAGCCTCCAAGTCTACTGGATATGATAGAATTGAATGTGCTATAGACTTTAGATAGCCTTATATATATCAACATCAAAACAAGAAGCCCCCAAGGGCCGGCTTAAACTGTCAAGTTAAGCCGGGACTTCAAATAGTAGTAATCAATTTTGCACCTGTGGCCCCAAGGACCGGCTTAATCAGTATGGATAAGCCAGGACTTATCACCATTATTGTGAATAAAATCTAAGTATGTAGCCCCCATGAGCCGGCTATAGTCATAAAGTGTAGCGGGGTCATCATAGAATTGTCTTCAAAAAAGAGCAATGTGCATTATCCCCCAAGTGCCAAGTGAAATAATTGTATTGTGCTTGGGACTTCAAAGAAAATGATTGTAATGCTGCCTGTCATTTACATATTACAGGCGGAGCTAAACATGAAAGAATCCAAGTCGCCGATCTTCAGCAAAATATCAAGTCTCAACAATTTGAAACTTCCAAGGCCAAATCAGAATTGACAACCGCCTTGGAAGAGATGCAGAAGTTGAAAAAGGACTTCAAGGCTGTCAGGACAGGCTAGGAGACTGAAAAGACAACTCTGTTGAAAAGAGCCAAGGAAGCAGAGGTTGCCCTTAAGCCGGTGGCTGACGAGCTTTCCAGCTTAAAGCGTCAAATTAACATCATGACAGCCGCCATCTTTGGTAAGTAACACTGTACTTCAATCTTTCCATAGCAATTTATATAAATCATTACCCGGTTTACCAATATTTTGCATTGATGCAGGCCCGAGAAGCTCCAGCCTTGGTCAAGATATGCGCGTTAAACTCAAGGCCACATATACTCTTGTGGATCAATTGTACACTAGCGCTCAACGAGCCATCTCTGCCGCCTTACACAAAAAGTCACCACCTTCTCTCATCAAGGAAGTGCTGGAGAGGCTTTCTGTGTTACCGCAAAGAATCGAAGAGTTGAAGCGACCAGCCTCCAGGGCCGGTGCCATCACCGCATTAAGCCGGGCAAAGGCGTGGCAAGCAGATCTTGATCCAGAAGATTTGGCCAATGGCTGCCCAAGTGTAAAACAAGACGGGTCTCCCTTCAGCGCTATTGACTTTGCCGAAATAGTAAGGGGAATGCATCCATTAGCAAGCAAGCTCGCGGAAGATACAGACCTGTCTTAGTATCAGGCGGTTTATGATGCTAAAAACAAGGAGGTAAAGGCGCCAGTTCATGAAGCCCAGGACCTCATTCCGCCAATTCGTAAGCACACCTTTGCCCCTGATATTGACCCATCAACACTTATTGATGACGAGGCTGTGTTCCAAGCTTTGACTGGGATCGATTGGTCATAGCCTAACTTCCAGACAACAGAGGAAGAAGAAGAACTAGCGCAGGATGATCCGGAAGCCTCGACGCGCCAAGACTAGAAGTCTTGATTCATGAGCCGGTTTATCAACCACATCATTTGGATGCCGTGTGTCTCAAAACGCTTATTCTTTTTGGTTGCATGATGCCTTGTAATAGGCTAGTTGAAAAACCATGGTCTGCCACGCCATCGTGCGTGTTTGTTTGCATAACACTTTTGAGCCGCCCGATCTGATTTGAAGATCCGTTGTTTATGCTCATAATTATTGTGAATCTTGCAGATCATGTTATCATAAGCCCTGCACATAAGCAGATAACATGTGCCCTGGCAGTTTACCCCAGGGCGGGTCACAATGCCCCATATAAAATCCACTGGTGACTGCATAGTCCATAACCAGGGCGGGTTTATCAAAACCTCATATAATCATAACAAAGTAAATATCATACCTGTGATATTTGTTCATAATGTCGGCTTACCATGCCATATGCAGTAAGGGTAACAACCCAAAGACTTAGAGCGCAGCACCCTGTTCAATTTATTCATACTGCCGGCTTACAACACCATATGCAGCAAGGGTAACATCCCAAAGACTTAGAGCGCAGAACTCCAAGCATATAATCAAGACACACTGGCGACTTATCATCCAAAGCCAGTCCGGGTTATCAGAACTCCAGATAAATTCAAATATGAATCATACGAATCAAGGCAACATGGCCTGAACCAATTTTAAAGCATATATCAATACAGTACACAAGATGAACTCAAAAATGTTCAAAGCAAATACAAATTAGAAAAACAAGGCCTTCATAGGCTGCCAAACCTCAATATCAAATGCTATTCAAAGGCTGCACAGCCACTGAGTTTAACCTTTATTCAAACCTGTAAGTCGGGCCTCACATGACCAATCGTTGTTTCAACTTTTACAAGTTCAGGGTCTTTATATGATTGACTGTCAAGAGTACGGTGAGTCATTCCAGGATTACTTGGTCGGAGTGGCAGGCATACTAAGGCAGGATAACCCAGATTTTTGGTGAATACACATGGCGTCCAAGCCAATCAAAAGGGTAAATAAGGCTATGTTCATGAAACAGGAAGCCCCAAAATGATTTTTTCAACAAGCCATCAAGGTAGGTTACCTATGTTTGAACTGTTCATTGTCACAAGTTCTCTTTGGTAACCTTTTAACTTTAGGAAAAGAACTCCCAAGTTATTTGCAACCAGGCGTATGAGCCAGATCAAAGGGTAGTCATAGCTATGCTCAATGAGCAGGAAGCCCCCAAGTCATTTGTAAACAAGGCGTACAAGCCGGATCAAGAGGGTAGTCATAGCTATGCTCAATAAGCAGGAAGCCCCCAAGTGATCTTATGAAGTAACAATAAAGACTCAGATTCTCAGAAATGAAACAATAGAGGCCCTAAATTGTCAGGGATGCTGGCTTTATTATAGTAATCATAATATATACATTGATAGAAGTATGTACATCACAAGAGCCAGTGGCTCAGGTGTAATAAGGCCGAAGATGAGCAATATTCCACGGCCGCCGAGTCTCCTCCTTAGATTTGCGTGAATCCTTGTGCTCTCAAACATCAATGAGGTAGTAAGATCCGTTGTTCAGATTTTTGCTGACCACAAAGGCCCTTCCCAAGGTGGGGATAGCTTGTGCATGTCAGTTTGATCCTGGATGAGCCGGAGCACCAAATATCCTTCTTGAAAGGTCCGGGTTTAACCCGACGGCTATGATAACGACGCAGATCTTGCTGGTAATTCGCCGAACGAGCCACCGCAAGGTCACGCTCCTCATCCAGAAGGTCAAGAGCATCCTGACATGCTTTTTCATTATCAGCTTCAACATAAGCCGCCACACGGGGCGAGTCGTGACTGATGTCACTTGGGAGAACCGCCTCTGCTCCGTACACCATGAAGAAAGGCGTGTAACCTGTAGATCTGTTGGGGGTGGTATTGAGACTCCAAAGCACTGAAGGCAACTCCTCAACCCAACAACCCGGCGTCCTCTGCAAAGGGACCATAAGCTGGGGTTTTATGCCTCTCAAGATTTCTTGATTGGCTCTTTCAGCTTGGCCATTGGACTGGGGGTGAGCCACTGATGATACATCAAGACGAATATGCTCTCGTTGACAGAATTCTTTCATAGCACCTTTAGACAGATTAGTGCCATTATCAGTTATAATGCTGTGAGGGTAGCCAAAATGGAAAATCACCTTTTTGATGAATTGAACCGCCGTTGCCACGTCACACTTACTGACCGGCTCTGCCTCAACCCACTTTGTAAACTTGTCAACCGCCACCAAAAGGTGGGTCTTTTTATCCTTGGATCTTTTAAAAGGTCCAACCATATCCATCCCCCAGACTGCAAATGACCAACTAATTGGAATCATCCTCAATTCTTGAGCCGACACATGAGCTCGTGTTGAAAACTTCGGACAACCATCACATTTACTGACCAAGCCCTCTGCATCAACATGAGCTGTCAGCCAATAAAACCCATGAAGAAAAGCTTTAGCCATGAGAGACTTAGAGTCGGCATGATACCACAATCTCCTTCATGAATCTCTCATAGAATCTCACAGGCTTCCTCAGGAGAAACACAACGTTGAAACACCCCTATGACACTGCATCGGTGCAACTCTCCAATGACAATAGTCATTGACTTAGACCACCGGGTTATCTGCCTGGCCAAAGTTTCATCTTCAGGTAACTCGCCCCGTGTCATATAAGCCAAATATGGAACTGTCCAATCAGGAATAGGCGCCACCAACTGCGCCTCCGGGTCAGGAACATCAAGATCTTCCTCCGTAGGCAATTTGACTAAAGGATTATGCAGGATTTCAAGGAAAACATTAGGTGGTACCGGCTTATGCTGGGACCCTAGCCTGCTTAAAGCATCAGCCGCCTCATTTTTCCTGCGATCAACATGTTCCAGTTGATAACCTTTGAAATGACCAGCAATAGCATCAACCTCTCGGCGATAAGCCGCCATGAGTGGATCTTTAGAATCCCAAGTGCCTGAAACTTGCTGAGCCACCAAATCTGAGTCGCTAAAACACCTCACCCGGCTTTGATTCATCTCTTTAGCCATCCGAAGACCATGGATCAAGGCCTCATACTCAGCTGCATTGTTAGTACAAGGGAACATCAACCTTAAAACATAGCAAAATTTATCACCTCGCGGGGAAGTCAAAACAACTCGAGCCCCCGAGCCTTCCAACTGCCCGGATCCATCAAAGTGAATAGTCCAATATGTGCTATTCGACTTCTCCTCAGGCATCTGCAACTCTGTCCAGTCATTGATGAAATACACAAGTGCTTGAGATTTGATGGCTGTTCGAGGCATATACTTCAAACCATGGGGTCCAAGCTCAATGGCCCACTTGGCTACCTGACCTATGGCTTCTCTGTTTTGAATAATATCCCCTAAGGGAGCAGAACTGACCACAGTGATGGGATGACCAAAGAAATATTGCTTCAATTTACGACTAGCCATGAACACCCCATAAACCAGCTTCTGCCAATGTGGGTACCTCTGTTTGGATTCAATGAGTACATCACTGATATAATAAACAAGCCGCTGAACCAGATATTCCTTGCCTGCCTCTTTCTGTTCCACAACAATTGCCACACTGACGGCTCGGCTATTAGCAACCACATATAACAATAAGGGCTCCTTATCAATAGGAGCTGCAAGGATCGGCGGCTCAGCCAACTGCTTTTTCAATGCCTCAAACGCCTGATTAGCAGCATCACTCTAGACAAAGTGATATGTTTTCTTCATCATCTGGTACAGAGGGATAGCCTTCTTGCCCAACCGGCTTAAGGCCGCAATACGACCCGCCAGACTCTGGACATCATTAATACACGCCGGCCTAGCCAAGGAAGTGATAGCCTTGATTTTCTCCGGGCTAGCTTCAATGCCCCTTTCAGAAACCAAAAAACCCAAGAGCTTGCCTACTGGCACACCAAGACACACTTGGTCGGGTTAAGCATCATCTTGTAGATCCGAAGATTGTCAAAGGTCTCTTTCAAATAATCTATCAAGGTCTCCTTCTTCCGGAATTTCACAACAATATCATCCACATAAGCATGAACATTGCGTCCAATCTGGTCATGGAGGCAATTCTGAACACACCGCTGATAAGTCGCCTGGGCACTCTTGAGCCCAAAAGGCATAGACACATGGCAGAAGGCGCCAAAGGGAGTGATGAAAGCTGTCTTCTCCTGGTCTTTAACCGCCATCTTGATCTAATGATAACTAGAGTAAGCATCCAAAAAACTCAAACACTCACAACCTGCCGTAGCATCAATGATATGATCAATACGAGGGAGAGCAAAAGGATCAGCTGGACATGCCTTGTTAAGGTCTGTGTAATCCACACACATACGCCAAGTGCCATTCTTAAGTACCAGCACTGGGTTAGCCAACCACTCAAGATGAAAAACTTCAATGATGAACCCAGCCGCCAAGAGCCGGGCCACTTCTTCACCAATGCCTTGCGCCTCTCTTGATTAAAACGATGAAGGAATTGCTTGACCGGTTTAAACTTTGGATCAATATTAAGAGTGTGCTCAGCGAGTTCCCTCGGTACACCTGGCATGTCAGAAGGTTTCCATGCAAAGATGTCCCGGTTCTCACGGATGAACTTGATGAGCGTGCTTTCCTATTTCGGATCCATATTAGCACTGATACTGAATTGCTTGGACGAGTCGCCAGGAACAAAGTCAACCAGTTTAGTGTCATCTGCCGACTTAAAGTTCAACAAAGGGTCATGCTCTGTGGTTGGCTTCTTGAAAGGTGTCATATCTGCCGGGTCAACATTATCCTTGTAAAAGTTCAACTCCTCTGTTGCACAAACAGACTCAGCATGAGCAGCATTGCCCTCTTCGCACTCCAAGTCTATCTTCCTGTTCCCATGCACTGTGATGGTACCCTTACGACCCGGCATCTTAAGCTGCAGATAAACATAACAAGGTCTTGCCATAAACATAGCATAAGCCGGCCGCCCAAACAAGGCGTGATAAGGGCTCTTGATCTTGACCACCTCAAAATTCAATGTCTCAACTTATAATCATGATCATCACCGAAAGCCACTTCCAAAGCTATCTTGCCCACCGGATACGCCGACTTACCAGGCACCATGCCATGGAAAACAATATTAGACGGCTTAAGATCTTTGTGAGTCAAATTCATACGAAGGAAAGTGTCATAGTAAAGGATATTGATCCTGCTGCCTCCATCCATGAGCACCTTAGTAAACTTGTACCCTCCAACCCGAGGCGCAACCACCAAAGCCAACTGACCCGGATTGTCAACCCGGGGCGGGTGATCCTCACGGCTCCAAACAATAGGATGTTCAGACCATCGCAAATAACGAGGGACCGCCGGCTCAACTGCGTTCACTACCCTTTTATGAACCTTCTGGTCTCGTTTACATAAAATTTTGGTGAACACATGATACTGCCCACTATTCAGCTGCTTCGGATTACTTTGATAACCAGACTGCTGCTGCTGATTCCCTTGACCAGATTGTTGATTAAAACCACCTTGATTGCCTTGGCCCTGAAAACCGGAGTTTGAGCCACCACCACCAACGCCAGGTCCATGATAGCCGGATCCTGAGCTGCCATTCAGGCCATGATTATTCTGGAAGAAATTAGAATTTCTATACTCCCTCATGATGAAGCAATCCTTCCACAGATGGCTGGCCGTCTTCTATTGCATACCGTGCTTTGGGCAAGGCTGATTCATCATCGCCTCAATATTAATATTTGGCCCTCCAAACCGGGGCATTGACGCTTTCCCCTTACGACGCTGATTATTTTTCTGTATATTGGTATTAGCCACAAAGTCTAAACCGCCGTCAGCTTTGTGCTTACCATTGCCACTTTGACCCGCCGTATTATGTTGCTGCCCCTTTGCACTGCCGCTCTCCTTCCCCTTGGCAGCCTTCTCCTCATCAGACTCAGGGTCCTTCGTATTATCAGAATTGGTATATTTGACAAGAGCTGCCATGAGCTCCCCCATATCGTTGCAATGGCGCTTAAGTCACCCCAGCTTCTGCTTAATGGGAAGGAAACGACAATTCTTCTCCAGCATCAGGACCACTGAACTGGCGTTGATACTGTCCGACGAGTGTATAAAGGTCGAGATGCGGCGCGCCCAATTGGTTGTTGACTCGCCCTCACCTTGGATGCAAGAGTCTAAATCCAGAATCGACATAGGCTGCTTGCACATGTCTTTAATTTTTTGGATAAAACGCGTCTTCAACTCCGCCCATGACCGAATCGAGTTAGCGGGCAACCCTTTTAACCAAGTACGAGCCGGCCCATCCAACATCATAGTGTAGTACTTAGCACACGCAGCGTCACTAACATCCAACATCTCCATGGCCATCTCATAGATCTCAATCCAGGCCTCTAGGGGTTGATCCGCCGTGTAATTAGGCACCTTGCGAGGGCCCTTGAAATCCTTAGGCAGGCGCTTGTTACGCAGATCCGGCACTAAACATGGCACACCAAGGGTTCTAGAGGTCACTCCTGCCTCCACAGATGCTGATGGGTAAGCCGGAGATTGCTATTGAGTCGTCAACTGAGCCACCAGCTTTGCCTCCACACGCGCCCTGCCCTGGTCCACCAAAGTCTGAGCATCATTATCACCATGCGGTGGGTCATGCCTATGAGGCTGATTATGGCGCACTCACTGCTTGAAACTACTGGCGAGTCAATATGCCTGCTATAAGTTCGACTTGGACGAGGGGGTAGAATGAATCCTTTCATGGCTGTATGAATAAGCCGCCTGTTGAGCCACCGCTGTCTGAAGAAGCTCTCCAGCCCTCCGTATCTCCATCGCGGCTAGAGACTCGCCTTCAACGGGAATAGCCGCCAACCGTGTCGCCACAGCAATCATATTATCCAGAGGGTTAGAATAATGACCCAGCGGTGTCGGAACATGCTGAGGCGGAGTCATATTCAAACGAGGCGGGTCCACATCACGTGACTGAATTGGCGCTCCGGTCATGGGTGGCTCAACAGCTCGATTCACCACGGGCGGGTCACTGGTCCCTGCCCAGGAGTGTTGAAAAGATTCCTAGCCTCAAACTCTGTGGGTATACGGGTCTGGTGCCTCCTCCTCATGATGGCGTTTGAAGCGTTTTGATCCAAGCTAAGCCGAAAGACTCTGCATGAACCCATTGTTCCTGAGCATCCAAACCAGCTCATTACTTGGCCATCCTAGCGTTCTCAGCTGCCAGTTCTTCCTTGGCTTGAGCTATCTCATCTCGTAGCTTCGCGACATCCACTTTATGTTGTTCTTGAGTCTCCGGGGTTACCTCTGCCCCCATTAGAGTCGCCAAAGCATCCAACAGCTCGGTCAGAACCTGAGCCGGCGGGCGCGCAGAGCCGCTAGCACCAGCCGTCATCGCAGCCGTTGAGCTGGAGGTCATAGCCGCGGCGGTCGTCGAACCAAGCACTGGTCGCGTACTGGCCATAAAGATTGCAACCCTGTCCGGCGGCTCATAGGGGTCCGGAATACTGTCACCATCGGAATATCCCCCAAGCATGACGTCCTGCAGTTGATACATTGAATCGGTCCCACCAGTTGAGGACTCACCATCAGAGTAGATTACTGCCTCTCCCCTGGATATAGATCCTTCCTCAGATCCGCCCCATGGATGAAACCAACAAAGGCATGCTTCACAGCGGCTTGAACCTTGGCGGGTCGTGCGCACTGAGCCGTCTCGACGATGTCGGTGCAGGTGTCCGGCTCAGGCCCTGACTCGCCGATCTTGCCGATGAAGACGTGGATTCCGCCAAAGGGGACCCGGTACCCGTACTCAATTGAGACGGCCTCGTGGACCCAGCCAGCATCGTCGACGTAGAGCTTGCCGCGACGACTTTTGGTCATCCGGCCCATGGCGTATCCCTTGATCCCTGCGAAGCTGCCCTTCAAGAACTCGAAACCACCGTGCGTTGGCCCCACAGTGGGCGCCAACTGTCGTGGACTTAACACGGCACATGCCCTAGCAAAAGGACTTAGGTGTGGAGCCATCACAGCTAGGTTAGCTTAAAGGGGTTAATCGGGACAAATGACACAGAGAGTTTATACTGGTTCGGCCCCTCGCAAGGAGGTAAAGGCCTACTCCAGTTTGGGGTTGTATTGCTTGGGTTTCGATCACCAGGGAGCGAATACGCTTGACCTAGTTCTTGATCTCTTGTTTCTGCCCTAACCCGTCACAGGGTCACCCCTTTATATATACAGGTTCATGCCCGGCGGCTCATACACAACGTGTCCGGCTCGGTGACTAACTAAGCTTGCCTTACAATACAAGTTAAACATATGGCGGTTCATCCTCTTGGGACTCAACTCGCCTCTGGGTCTTGGGCCTTCAATAGGCTGGCTTCATAACCCGCCATCTTCAACTTTAAGTCGCGACGCCCTTCCTGGGTGGTTCATACCCAATAGTTATATCCCCAACAGTCTTCTCCTTATGACCCAAAGAAAAGAATTTCAAAGAAACACACTGAAATATTTTTGGAGTTTTTGTTTTTCTAAAGAAAGTAAAAATGAAAACGAGAAAAACTATTCACGCGGGAAAGTTCCCAACAAGTAGAAGAAGAAGAGAAATCCTTTTGGGTTTTCTTTTAATACTACTACTAAATAAACTAGGAAGAAAAACTAAAAATAAGCAAGAAATATTTTTGGATTTTATCAAAGTTTTTCAAACACACAAGAAGAAAGCCAGAAAAATAAACTAATATGAATTATACAATGAAAAAGGATGAACAACGACAACTGGAATGAATGTGTGGACATGAATGTAATGTGAGTGAGAAATACGTACTCTCCCAAGCTTAGGCTTTTGGCCTAAGTTGGTCTAGGGCCACAGCTCGAAATAACCCTCTCCTCGATACAGCGGAGGGTCCTGAGGGTTCCACTGGTTGGCGAGCTCCTATGGCCCTCACTGATAAGCAGGCTCCTGATACAGATCAGAAACTGGTGCTGGTGGTTGTGTCAGCCTCCAGTACGTGTAAATGTCCTCGGGCATAATGGTGTACCTGCCTGAACGATTATCGAACAAAGAAGGAGTAGGCAAGGTAATAATCTCACAAGTACCCTGACTAAATACTAGGTTGTAGAGGAGTCACTTGTCATCGTCTTTGGCAATAAAATAATGTGTTATCATACTAGCATAGTTTAAATATTTAGTTGGTAACAACATCTCCTCCTTCTCATCATGCCTAATGGGCATCTCAAAATGTTTAGCAAGGCAGGATGCATAGACACCTCCAAAAATAGTACCCTTCGAGCGGTTCATGTTCAATCATTGAGCAACAATAGTGACCAAACTAAAAGTTCTCTCAGCAAATAAAGCATGGCGCAAAATGGCAAGGTCAGGGGCACTGAGGCCTCCACTCTCCCCACGACCAATCAAACATCTCCCAAAAAATAATGAATAATAGCGTAAACAGCAAAAATGTAAACTAGCCACTCTAGCTTCAATACCCCTCTCTCTCCCCCACAGTAGTTTCAGAAAGGAAATCCTCCACATCCCTAGGACGTGGCTCACTCAGGCTGCCCTCATAAGGTATTTTGCAAACATCGCAAAAATCATAAAGTGTCATATCTTTAGCCTCATCATACAAGTGAAATTCTACCATGGGAGGATCCTTCCTAGAACAAAATCGATAGCAACTACTCCTACAAGTGTCTAGAGGCTATATCATGCAACAAAACCACTTTGGACCATATAAATTTTACATGCAAGCTCAAGAACATGGTAATCACAGCAGCAAAAATTTGCAATATATAAAGCACTAGAACAAAAAGTAATTGGACCATTGGAGGAGTCACATACCACAAAATAATCCCCCAAAACAGTTCCAGAATGGAGTTCCGAGCAAGGAGATCGAAAATGGCAGTAACATGAGCAAGAACACGGGTTTGAGCAATGGCGGTTTTTTTTTCTGGAGTAAGACGAAGTGGATGGGTGTTGGAATAAGTGAGGGGGACCCACGTGGAATCCACAAGCCCTGTAGGTGCGCCCTAGGAGGGTGGGCGCGTCCTATGGGCTTGTGGCCCACTGGTGCACCCCCCTGAGGTGTTTTCAGTGCCAAAAAATTTTAAATACTGCACAAAAGGCATGCTAAATTTTCATGGCATTTGGAGAACTTTTATTTTCTGGTCATTTTTATTGCACGGATAATTCAGAAAACAGTAAAATAGTAGCATTTCTATTTTATTAATTCTAAATAACAGAAAGTAATCAGTGGGTACAGAAGGTTGTGTTTACTAAATTCATCCATCTCATGCCCGTCAAAATGAATCCAATAACAAGGTTGATCAAGTCTTATTAACAAACTTCTTCCGAATGACATGAAACCGGAGAATCTTCGTATAACACTAGGTTCCCTCAACGGGGATATGCATGTCCCCAACAATAAGAATATCATATTTCTTTTTGATAGTAGGAATAGGGAATTCAAAACCTGCAATAGCAATTGTTGAAAATTTTCCAATAGAATTGATGCTATTTACTTGAGGTTGTTTCTTTGGAAAGTTTACCGTATGCTCATTACCATTAACATGAAAAGTGACATTGCCTTTATTGCAATCAATAACAGCCCCTCCAGTATTCAGAAAGGGTCTACCAAGGATGGTCGACATATTGTCATCTTCGGGTATATCAAGAATAACAAAGTCCGTTAAGATAGTAACATTTGCAACTACGATAGGTACATTCACAAATACCGATGGGTATAGCAGTTGATTTATCAACCATTTGCAAAGATATTTTAGTAGGTGTCAACTTATTCAAATCAAGTCTACCATATAAAGATAAAGGCATAACACTAACACCAGCTCCCAAATCACATAAAGTAGTTTTAACATAGTTTATTTTAATGGAGCATGGTATAGTTGGTATTCCTGGATCTCCTAGTTTCTTTGGTACTCCACCCTTAAATGTATAATTAGCAAGCATGGTGGAAATTTCAGCTTCCGATATCTTTCTTTTATTTGTAACAATTTCTTTCATATACTTAGCATAAGGAGACATTTTCAGAATATCAGTCAAACGCATACGCAAAAAAGACAGGTCTAAGCATTTCAACAAAGCGCTCAAATTCTTCATCATCCTTTTTCTTGGATGGTTTAGGAGGAAAGGGCATGGGCTTCTGAACCCATGGTTCTCTTTCTTTACCATGTTTCCTAGCAATGAAGTCCCTCTTATCATACCTTTTATTCTTAGGTTGTGGGTTATCAAGATCAACAGCAGGTTCTATCTCCACATCATTATCATTGCTAGGTTGAGCATCTACATGAAAATCATCATTAACATTATCACTAGGTTCATATTCATCACCAGATTGTGTTTCAGTATCAGATAGAAATATCATTTGGGTTTTCAGGTGTGTCTACAATAGGTTCACTAGAAGCATGCAAAGTCCTATCATCTATCTTTTTCTTCTTAGATGGACTAGGTGCACTAGTATTAATTCTTTGATAACCTTGCTCAATTCTCTTAGGATGGCCTTCAGGATACAAAGGTTACTGAGTCATTTTACCACCTCTAGTCATAACTCTAACAGCACGATCATTCATCTAATTATTCATTTCATTAAGCAGATCATTTTGTGCCTCCAGAACTTGTTCTACTTGAGTTTTTACCATAGAAGCATGTTTACTAATAATCTTGAGATCATTAACAATTCTACACATTTAATCATGCAACCGTTCAAGCATATAAGCCTTTTGTTTCAATTGTCTACTAACATATGCATTGAAGTTTTCTTGTTTAATAATAAAGTTGTCAAATTCATCCAAGCATTGACTAGCAGATTTATTATAGGGAATATAACCTTCATCCAATATATAGAGAGAACTTACCTGTACTACCTGTGTTGGGGTATTGGGACCATGTATTTCTTCAATATGTGGTAAATTCTTAACATCTTCAGCTTTAATACCTTTTTCTTTCATAGATTTCTTTGCCTCTTGCATATCTTCAGGACTGAGAAATAGAATACCTCTTTTCTTCGGAGTTGGCTTAGGAGGTGGTTCGGGAAGAGTCCAATCATTATCATTACTCAATATTATTCAATAGTACTCCAGCTTGTTCAATAGTTTGTTCCCTGAAAACACAACCAACACAACTATCTAGGTGGTCCCTAGAAGCATCGGTTAGTCCATTATAAAAGATATCAAGTATTTCATTTTTCTTGAGAGGGTGATCAGGAAAAGCATTAAGTAATTGGAGAAGCCTCCCCCAAGCTTGTGGGAGACTCTTTTTTTCAATTTGCGCAAAGTTAAATATTTCCTATAAAGCAGCTTGTTTCTTATGAGCAGGAAAATATTTTTCAGAGAAGTAGTAAATCATATCCTGGGGACTACACAGATGTCACGACCGGTTTTTCAATAAAATAATTATTGAGAAACCAATCCCTGTTACGGACCAGCGAGGAAGAATTCCTTCTCACTGATAGACAATACATTGGTCACAGAAGAAAAATACCAGGAGTACTAAATATAATACAAAGTTGAGCAGAGACTGCCCAACAATTTATTACATGCACGCCGATAAAACAATACGGCGGATAGGGTGGCAAACTACTAACTCACGATAAAAACGGTGGTGGAAATATCATCGCGAAGCGAGTGACTTGATTCCAGAATACTACAACTCTTCGAGCGTCGGAGGGAGGCTCGAGAAGACTTATTGCGGGTGACGGAAGCGTAAACGATACAAGTGACCAAAATCCGGGATCGCGCAGGACTGACTGGGACTTCTCTAGGCGTCGGACGCGCTATCAAACTCTTCATCCAAGAGATCGCCTTCGTCAACATCTGGCCAAATCAACAAGCCAGGTGAGTACTATGAAAGTACTCGCAAGACAGTTCGGACATAAGGTATAACAAATGCAAACATGAAGCACATGAATAAGTTAACCAGTGCGATCAGACATAGAGATAATAAATGCTGGGTGCCAAACGAGGGTCTGAATGACGCCTCGAGCGGAAACTGCAGAATAGTAATACTGGTGCCAAACGAGTGTCTGAAAGACTCCTCGAGAGGAAAATGCGGAATAATAATACAGGTGCCAAACGAGTGTCTGAAAGACTCCTCGAGCGGAAAATGCGGAATAATAATACAGGTGCCAAACGAGTGTCTGAAAGACTCCTCGAGCGGAAAATGCAGAATAATAATGCCACAGTCGGGCGTCGGGGCGACACCACATAAAGGGCTTATAACAGAGAGTAAAGACAGTGCATGCCACAGTCGGACGTCTGAGCGACATCTCATAAAGGGCTTATATTTAAAGTGAGAAACGAGTACACGCCACAGTCGGACGTCTGTGCGACGTCACATAAAGGGCTTATATTGTAACACAACAATACAATAGTTCGGGAACATAATTTATCACAAGCATGAGACAAATATAATATTAGTCCATCCACAGGGATAACAATGAAATTGAATTTACCACTTGAGCTTGTTCACCGGGGGCAAGATTCTCATACGGATAGATTTGGATGTAAAGTCTACATTACTGATCATGGATACGATGATTTGGAAAGAATTGACTCTGCAGAGTTTGTACTTAACCACAGCCAACGGATTTCAGTAGTCACGGGGACTAGTTCCGTCTATGGTGTTCTGGAAGGAACACGTCTAACCAGTACACACCCAATTTAACCATCCGAAGCCAGGGATCACCCTCGGCAACATTCAGGAAAAACCCTGAGTCGGGGAGGCTACAACCTCGCGTAGCATGGGATCAAATTTCTATACGCGCGCTATAAGGGGGTGCCCCCCTCTCGGTCCCAACCGGAAACACCCATGCCCCCTGACCGAATGACTGGCTTTAATCCTGGGCCAAGGTACCATCATCCCGGCCTCTCTGTTTGGTGTGTACACGGAAAGAGGTTACCAACTTACTAAACCGTATCCTGGCAATGAGACATGTGGTAGCACGGAAAGGGGAAGGGACGATAACACGGCTCCAACCATGTTAACGTCGGAAAAGTCGGATGACACAAGGCTGGCATGCTACAACAATACCACCTTGCTGCCCTTCATGTCACCACATGATTAGGCCACCTCTCATCAGAGGTCATCGCAACTTTGGAACATGCGGGAAAAGATCGATAACGTGGCTCCAACCACGTTAACGTCGAAGAAAGTCGGATGACACAAGGCTGTCATTCTACAACAGTACCACCTTGCTGCCCTTCATGTCACTACATGATTAGGCCACCTCTCATCAGAGGTCATCGCAACTTCGGAACAACCGGGTCGTTGCCTTATGAGCAACGAGATATTTATCGACACTCACATGCCACGCACAAACTTTCACATGAACATGCAAAACATCTGCCATATCAAATGTTCAAACATGCTTGCCTGGTTCGGAGAAGTCGGAGTCTAGCTCGGCGAAGTTCGCGGCTCCGTCCCCTCTCCCGGAACCTACGGCAATCACGAAACGGGGTACTAACGTGAAAACCAACACATGCACAGAAACTTTGCCAAATATTTTTCAAATAAATCCCGTAAAAAACTAGAGAAAATTTGGAGATTGACAGAAAAAGAATCACTCAAAAATACCTTTTCATTAAAAAGTTATAAAGGTTTCTGTCCAGGGACTTATCTGTAATGAAACAGAAAAGTTCCAGGGTTTTAACTGAGAAAACAGAAAACGCTTCGGCTGGGAATGCGCAAGCGCAAGGAGAAAATGTATTTTGCCCGAAGGCGCCAACAGAAAACGGTTCGGGGAAATAAAACAGAGGCTGACACGCGGGGCCCGCATGTCAGGTTTGAAAGCTCGCCGGCGCCCGAAGACGGCGATGGACGCCGGCGTCGAACCACGGCGAGTTAGGAGAAACGGAGGGTACCAAGAGCTTCAGTGTCTTCTTCCGCGTCGGTGGGTGGTGGACTCGTCCAACGGGGAGCACCACGTCAACGGCGACACTATCTCCGGCGGACGGCGGTTCGGGTGAGGTTGGGGAAAGAAGTTTGGTGGTAAAAGTCCAAACAGAAAATGGAGTTCCTTTGTAAATCTCCAAGTGCTATAAGAGAAGACAGAATTTTTTTTTGAATAGAATTTGAATGGAAATGATCACATGAGGAGGTTCAACTTGCTGGATTTGATGCAAATCATGATCCAGAGGTGAGGGAAGGGTTAGGAGAGAGGATTTGCACTTATGCCATGGCAAGAAGGAATAGTTGAAAGTGGTAAAGGACTTTCCAAAAGCCATAGTGCATTCTCAAAGATATTTCAAAGGTTTTCAAAAGTTATTCTCTCAAATGAAAAACATTTTGTCTTGAGCCCAAATGAAGAGCAAGAACCTCCAAGACCAAAGGATGATCTTGGGTGAATTCAAATAAAATTTTTGCCATAAAGAAAAATATTTGAGAGTGAGAGTTCTCTTGAAGAAAAACTTTTAAATCACTCCCTTCAAGTCAAATAAAATCTTTTGAAAAATCCAAAAAAAAAACTTGGGTGTCACAACAGACAACCAGGAGTGAGAGAATTAAACCATATCTTAGCATCAACCATTAATGAGAAAGGAAACAACTTAAGAATATAGTAATAGTGATTTTTTTTCCTCATGAGCAAATAGGGTGGCTATGTCATTCAATTTAGTAAGATGTGCCACAACAGTTTCAGACTCATAACCATGGAAAGGATCAGATTCAACCAAAGTAACTAACTCAGGATCGACAGAGAGTTCGTAATCCTTATCGGTAACAAAGATAGGTGAAGTAGCAAACTTAGGATCATATAGCATTCTAGCATTCAAAGATTTTTCTTTCAACTTGACTAGTAATTTCTTAAGATCCTCTCTATCCTTACAAGCAAGAAAGTCCCTAGCTACCTCTCCATCCATAACATAACCTTTAGGTATAACAAGCAATTCATATCTAGGAGTGCTAGGTCTAATGGGTGTTTCAAAGTTTTCAGTTTCAATAATTTCATCAGTTTCAGAAATATCATCAGTTTCAGCATTCTCAATATCTTTAGCTCTAGCATGTTGTTCATCAAGAAATTCACCTAGTGGCACAGTCTTATCAACCAAAGTAGTAGTATCATCGTAAGCATCATGCATAGCACAAGTAGCATCATCAAGTACTTGCGACATATCAAAATCAATAGCAGGTGTAGGTGTCACAAGTTTACTCAAAACAAAAGGTGAATCAAGTGCAGAGTTTGATGGAAGCTCCTTACCTCCCCTCGTAGTAGAGGGGAAATCTTGGTTCTGATATCTTTCAGATTCCTCATAGTGATCAACCGATATAAATCCCAAGTGACTCGGCAAATAGAGCTATGCTCCCCGGTAACGGCGCCGAAAAAAGGTCTTGATAACCCACAAGTATGGGGGATCGCAACAGTTTTCGGGGGTAGAGTATTATTCAACCCAAATTTATTGATTCGACACAAGGGGAGCCAAAGTATATTCGCGCGTATTTGCAGTTGAGTTGTCAATTCAACCACACCTGAAAGACTTAATATCTACAGCAAACTTTTCAGTAGCAAAGTAGTATGGAAGTAACTGTAACTGTGGCAAAAGTAATAGTAGCAGTTTGTAGTGATTTGTAATAGCAGTAGCAACGAAAGTAACTTAGCAAAGATCAATATGTGAAAAGCTCGTAGGCAATGGATCGACAATGATAATTGTGTTGGATGATATTCATCAAGTACCAGCCATAACCTAGGGTGACAAAGAACTAGCTCCAATTCATCAATATAATGTAGGTATGTATTCCGTATATAGTCATACGTGCATGACATCTTTTGTCCTACCCTCCCGTGGCAGTGGGGTCCTAATGGAAACTAAGGGATATTAATGCCTCCTTTTAATAGAGAACCGAAAAAAAGCATTAGCACTTAGTGAATACATGAACTCCTCAAACTACGGTAATCACCGGAAAGAACCCCAATTATTGTCACCTTGGGGTATGCGGATCATAACTCGTAATAGGTGTCTACAACTTGCAAGATAGGATCAAGAACTCACATATATTTATGAAAACATAATAGGTTCAGATCTGAAATCATGGCACTCGGGCCCTAATGACAAGCATTAAGCATAGCAAAGTCATAGCAACATCAATCTCAAAACATAATGGGTACTAGGGATCAAACCCTAACAAAACTAACTCGATTACATGATAAATCTCATCGAACCCATCACCGTCCAGCAAGCCTACGATGGAATTACTGACGCACGGCGGTGAGCATCATGAGAGTGGTGATGGAGGAAGGTTGGTGATGATGATGGCGACGAATCCTTCTCACCGGAGCCCCGAACGGACTCCAGATCAGCCCTCCCGATGAAGAATAGGAGGCGGCAGCTCCGTATTGTAAAATGCGATGAATCCTTCTCTCTAATTTTTTTCTCCGCGAATAGGTACTTATTGAGTTGGAGTTAGTGTCGGATGAGGTCCAGGTGGCCCACATGCCAGCAGGGCGCGCCCTAGGGGGTGGGCGTGCCCCCAGGGCTCGTGTCCTCTCGGTGGCCTCCCTCTGGTAACTTCTTGCGCCTGTATTTTTTATATATTCCACAAAAATTCTCTATAAATTTTCAGGTTAATCCGAGAACTTTGATTTCTGCACAAAAATAACACCATGGCAATTCTGCTGAAAATAGCATTAGTCCGGGTTAGTTCCATTCAAATCATGCAAATTAGAGTGCAAAACAAGGGCAGAAGAGTTTGGAAAAGTAGTTATGATGGAGACGTATCAACGCCCTCCTGCGGCGGTGGAGGAGGGAGGCGAGGTGGGGGAAAGCTACGGCGGCGGGCTAGGGTTTCCTCCCAGGTGGCCCGCGGGGGTGCCACGGAGGGGAGGGGAGCGGGGTATACACTGTTAGTTCTTGTTTTGAGAGCGATATTTGGCATGTGTTTATTAAAAACGTGTTTCTATAAGATTTTTAGTAATATCAGTTTTGCTTGTTTTTCTATGAATAATCAACTTATAGTTGAGTCAAGTTTGGTGGCAAAGAGGCTAAAGCTGGCCTCGCTAATTTTTGTTTCTTTTTTGAGAATCTAATTTCTTGTTTGGACAACTATCTCCCGTGAGTATAGGAAAGAGCGGGCTGTGAGAAACGAGCGCGACATGGACAATTCAGTTGCGATCCAGCATTTATGAAACATATTTTTGGAGAAACCACTAAGAGCATCTATAGCCGGATACAGTAAATCGGACCCTCAAACACCTGCGGACGTGCCCGGGCACGTCGGCAGGTAATGACCGGTGAGGCCTCAAATAATCGATTTCACAACCTGATACCTCAAATCCATACTATTACATACCACGTAAACCTAATCATAAGCAGAGCTCGTCCGGCTCCGCAGTGCCCATGTTCGGCGGCTGGCTGTGCCCTTCAGAGTGTTGGTTCGGTCGCTAGCGATGTAGAGTAGGACATAGGACATAGACCAGCTCATGGGACTCAAGGCGCCTCTGTCTCGCATGCCCTACTCTTCCTCATCGGAGCCTGGAACCCTGGCGGTGTGGGTGGACGTGAGATCAATGATGGGTCCATCCTAGGAGGAGCCGATGACATCCACCACGACGCGGTTGCAGCAACCGGTGACGGTGCAAAATACTATTAGATCCCTCGATAGGGGTCCAAGCACAGCTGGAAATCTCGGATCGGAGGTGGCACAAAGGTTTTGCCCAGGTTCGGGCCTCCATAGAGTAATAACCTACTTGCTTTTGTTATTCGTGGCGGAGGGATACCTCATGCGAGGGGTTACAATGGTCTATGGGGTTGCTACCGAGAGTTGCTATCTGAGATTAGATGCCCTAGAGGGTTCCCCGACCTCACTATATATGGGCAGGGAGGTCTAGGGTTTACATGATGGTAGATGCGATCTTCAGCGCCGTCGTCCTTGTCTTGGAAGGAAAGAAGGTCTTCGGTGCTTCCTTAGCGTTTCTCCTTTGCCCTGGGCCTTGTGGGACCCGATAGACACCAAGGTCGGGCTCCCTTGAGAGAACCACCCTCGATGCAGGACACTGTTAGTAGCCCTCGAGCTTGGCGGAGGTCGGAAGGGAGGTCCCTGAGATCTTCGTCGGGCTCTTGTACCCCTTTGAGTCTTGCCTTGGCCTTCTCTCGTTGGGAAGCCAGGTACTAGACTCGCATTACCATGTTGTCGTGTGGGAGGCCATGCGGCTGATCGGTGCTCCAGGTCGGAGAAAGATTGAGTATTACCAGGAAGGCACTTGAAGCGTATCCCGATCAACTCGGGGAATAGCGGTGATGTTGCCACAACTTTCGCATGAGCCCCCCTGGAAAAAAGTAAATCACTAAAAGGAAAGGCACCTATCTTGTTTCTGGGGTCCGGTGCTTCTGTTTCGTGCGACTATAAGAGGAGGAAAAGCAGAGGGTTTTTAGTTTCACCCTGCCTTTGCTCATTTCCACTCCTTCCTCTCCCACCAACGTCATTGATGCGCCGCCAATATATCGTCTTTGTGCTCCCGCCGCGTGCCTCGCCGCCCCCATTTCCTTCACTGCTGATGGCCAGGGATGAGTAGCGTGAGGGGGGAGCTAGCCTCTAGCCAGGAGTCATCGTCAAGCGCCGCTGGTAATAAGCGGAAGTGGATTGCCTCCAAAAGTGGAGAGAAGCTAGTGCGATCCGCTCCTAAGTCCACGGGGAAGTGGTTCCCCTCCACAGCCACAGAAGGAGAAATCTAGGCATACAAGGACCAGGTCCTTATGTCGATGGATCTGAGTGTCTGACTCCCATCCGGAGAAGTTCCACCCGAGCCTCGCGAAGGTGAGCACGTCCTGTGCTTGGGGTACTTTGGGAGAGGGCTCAGATTCCCGCTCCATGGCTTCGTGCGTGGCCTCCTTTGGTTCATCAGCAGCTAGTTGCACCACATTCAACCCAACGAGGTGCTCCACATCGCCAACTTCATCACCTTCTATGAGTGCCACCTCGAAACAGCCCCTCACTTCGACCTATTCTGACATTTCTTTCAGGTTTGCGTCGAGAAGAATGAGGGCATAGTCTATGACCTTGGGGGAGCCATCTTGGAGCTTCGCCCCAATTCCACCTTCATCTCCTCTGACCTCCCTAAATCCGCTCGGGAGTGGCACAAGTCTTGGTTCTACATGGAAGACCTCGGCGATGATCTGCTGGCCTTTGTGAACGAGCCCAACAAAAGCTGCAGTCATGGGCTCCACTAACCAGGTTGTTGCCAGAGGCCAAGGCATTGGTAGATGCTACCGCCTGGTCAAGGAAGGGCGGATTGACCGGAGGCCACATTGTGCAGATATGGGTGGCGCGCCGCGTCTTGCCACTGCAGACCCGGGCTCTCCCCCTATTCGAGTACGTCGGTCCAAGGGACCCCGCATGTGTCTCCTAGGAGAAGCTGAGCCCAGAGAACATCGATACCCATCTTGGTTTCTTGGTGGGGTCCGACCCCATCAAGAAGTCATAGAGGAAGGCCATCAAGCCTTTTTCGGCTAACCTCCCATCGGGCAACGTAAGTATTCTTTGTAGCTCTATCTTTATTGGAGGATGAGGTATTTTGTCATACCGCTCTTTGTTATTATTAAATTGGGGTTCTCCATCTTTGTGGTGTACCACTCAGAGCCAACACCATCGGGGCAACACGTGAGCCCTGCCCTAGACACTCTGATGATGGGAGCCCCTCCTGAGCCCATCCGAGCAAAGGGAGGATCCACTAAGAAGCGAAAAGGGATCCCTATGCAGAGGTCTTTGAAGAAGAAGGATCCATAGCAGAGGCCTCTTGTGACACGGATGAGGGAGACCCCGTCGAGCAGGAGGGCGATGAGGGTGCAGCCTCTTCATCTAGCGGCCGCGGTATCGGTTGCGGCAGAGGTGGTGTTGACGATGATGATTGAAAGGAACGAGAAGATGGGTCTAGAGGGGGTGATTAGACCCTTAACAAGCAAAAGTGGCAGTTTTTAATTTCTTCAAGTTAAGGTGGAGTTTAGCACAAGTTAAAGCACATACAATACATTTCAAGCAAGCATGGCAAGAGTGTAGGCAGCAGAAAAGGTAAAGCATGCAATTTGCAAGAAAGTAAGGGATGGGATTGGAGTGTGCAAACGCAATGGAGACGCGGAGAATTTTTGGCGTGGTTCCGATAGGTGGTCCTATCGTATGTCCACATTGATGGATACTTCAACCCACGAAGGGTAACAGCTGCGTGAGTCCATGGAGGGCTCCACCCACAAAGAAGCAACCTTGTCTATCCCACCATGGCCATCGCCCACGAAGGACTTGCCTCACTCGGGTAGATCTTCACGAAGTATGCGATCTCCTTGCCCTTAAAAACTTCTTGGTTCAACTTCACATCACAAGGAGGCTCCCAAGCGACACCTAACCAATCTAGGAGACACCACTCTGCAAAAGGTAATAGATGGTGTGTAGATGATGAACTCCTTGCTCTTGTGCTTCAAATGATAGTCTCCCCAGCACTCAACTCTCTCACACAGATTTGGCTATGGTGGAAGACGGTATTTGTCGGTGTTCTGGGACCGGGGGTGCCCAGACTTGCCTGCCTACGGCCCGTGGCGTGGCTCCACCAATGGCCTGGTACGGCCCAGCTTCAGCAGCGACAAACCCAAGACCCTCGCGAGGGACCGAGCCTCGTGAGGCGGACGACGCCAAGACCTCCCTCGGGGTGGCCTCACTAGGCTGGCTCCCGAGGAGCGGAGATATCTATGCAAGGGGCACCTCGCGAGGCTCGCGTGACGTGAGCCATGACGACCAAGGCCAGGCGGGCGCCAGTGGGCGCAGTGTACCAGTTTCCTCTTTGGTGCTAAGGAGGCAAGCGCAGGCGTAGGGTCTCGAGGCATCAGGCAAAGGTTTCCATATCGGTGCAACAAGACCAAGACCAGCAGGACGGCAAGACGGAGGTCATCGTGGAGCCCACAACAGCATCACCACCAGAGCCTTTGGCAGGCGAAGACTACCTTTTGTTAGGGTAGCTTGTACTAGCTGTCCCCCTTCAAACTTGGCCACTGTGGGATCCCTTCCCGCCTAACATTTGGGAAGAGGACCAGGGCCTCTATAAATAGGACTAGCCACCACCGTAGGAGGGGGGTCGGATCGGGGACGGATCATTCAGATCATCCTCACACACAAGCTCATCGAGCCCAAGAGCACCTCACCACCTGAGGCTGTTCATCCACTATACTAGTTCATCCTCAGCCCCTCGAGGTAATCCACCACACACTGGAGTAGGGTATTACACCGCAAGGTGGCCCGAACCAGTATAAACCCCCGTGTCTCTCTGTTCTTCGGGTTCGTCGAGCTAGGCCGTGGGATCATTGACCGAGCGAGCTAGGGAGAGAGTGTTCTTCATGCGCACCCTAGAGTTTGAACCTCACAAGGGTTTGCTGGAACCCGTAATCCGACATTTGGTGCACCAGGTAGGGGTGCGCCGGAGCTCCGCCTCTCCACTTGTTCCGCCCCTCCGCTCGCTTCGTCACTCTGTCCGGCTTTCATGGCAGGCGCTGTACCACCGGCTGGATCGACGGGCGCACGCGGGAGCGCCGGGGGCCTCCGGGCCTTCACCCCCGCCTTACCACAGGTGCAGTGGCCACACAAGTTGAGACAAAGGGTTTTCCCCCGCTTTATATTATAAAGCAAACACCCGATACATCCAACTCGCTTGGGCCGCAGCACAGATAAGCCCAAAAGAAAAACAAGAAGAAGAAAGAGAAATAAATGTCAACACTGGCAGATCAACGGAGAAAGGAGACCGGCAACCGCTGCACCCTCTGAAGAAGTACCACCATGCTCCCGGCATCCCGATGCGCCGCGCCCCAAACAACACCTTCAAGAAGGAATGCGACGATGACGCCGCTGTTGCCCGAACAAGTTCTAGGGTTTCCCCCGGTACGCGAGGGATAGTGGGGAAGGGGTATACCCGATGCCCCTCAGGAAGGTCCGACTGCACCCGAAGGCGTCATCACATCAGTGCCGGCCAGGCCGACAGGGATTTCTCCTGATCCACAACCACCACCACCACCTCAGGCATTTTGAAATGCACCACCTCCTCGGTGACCCACCAGCTTGTGCCACCACGATTATCGGACAACCCTCCCCGCTTCACTGGAGCTGTCAACACGAGGCTTGGAGAGGAAGAGGAGACACTAGCCACGGGAGCAACCACAACTCGACCGGAAGGAGGGGACAGCCTCCACACAAGTTCAGGACGGATATGCCGCCTCGCTACGATGGCGCGGCGGATCCAGCAACCTTCCTTCTGGAGTACAGGAGGCCGTTCAGGAAGCCGGAGGCGATGACAAGGTCACGACCAACTGGTTCCCCATGGCCCTGGTCGGCGTGCCGCGCGCCTAGCTGCTCAACCTGCCAGAATCCTCTGTGGCTTCCTGGGAAGGGATGCATGGTCTCTTCATCGCGTGCTTCGTAGCACCAGCGCCCCTCGCCATTGCAGCCATCCTCGGCGGCTCACAGGCACCGCCCTTAGATCGCCACGTCTAGCAGTTTGTCCGCCAGATGGGCGCCACCCGTGTATAGCAGGGGGCTCCTCCGGGATGGGCGGCACCCAAGACCGACCTCATCTTCGACTCGGGTGACCATCCGGCAACCACGGCAGGCTCGAGCACGCTCCCGATGCATTACACACCTACCATCTGCAACATGGCGGTCACCAAGACCCTCATCGATGGAGGAGCCGGCCTGAATGTGCTTTCTGTGGAAGCCTTCAGCTTGTTCCACGTGCCACTTGGCCGGCTCCGGCACGCCAAGCCATTCTCCGGGGTTGGCGGCTGTTCCATCAGCCCCCTAGGGCAGATCCGCCTCCTTGTCACCTTCAGTACCCGCGACAACTACCGCACCGAGCTTATTGACTTCGACATCGCTCGCATCGGCCTCCCGTACAACGCCATCCTCGGATGCCCTTCCCTGGCTCAATTCATGGCGGCGACCCATCCCGCCTACAACGTCATGAAGATGCCAGGGAGCAGCGGTGTCCTCACCGTGGTCGGAGACACCAAGGAGGCCCTGATGGCCCTCAGGCTTGCCTTCAGGGCCGCAGCGGTAGCTCGCCCCACTGACGAAGCATTCTCTGGGGCTCAGGGGGCTACGCCGGCAAAGAAGAAGCAGTTATTCTCACAAGATCGAGCCAAGAAGAAGCAAGTACCGGTCGATGAAGACGGGGCCTCGGGAGCCACCTTCACCATAGGCGCCAACCTCGACCCGGACCAGGAGAGGCACTAGTGAAATTCTTGCGCGCGAACAAGGAGGTATTCTCCTGGGAGCCCAAGCAACTGGTGGGGGTCCCCAGGGGAGTGATCGAGCACCACTTAAGGGTGTGCCCTAATGTGCGCCCGGTGAAGCAGAAGGCGCGACGACAGTCCACAGAGAAGCAGTCCTTCACCATCCAGGAAACACGCAAGCTACAGGCAGCAGGTGTCATCCGCGAAGTCCGGTACCCGGAATGGCTGGCGAGCCCCGTTGTTGTGCCCAAGAAGGGCGGGAAGGAACGCATGTGCGTCGACTTCACCAACCTCAACAAGGCCTGTCCTCAGGACCTGTTCCCGCTTCCGCGCATCAATCAGATCATTGACTCCACCGCCCAGTGCGACCTGTTATGTTTCCTAGATGCCTTCTCAGGTTACCACCAGATCAAAATGGCAGTGGAGGACGTAGAAAACACGACTTTCTTAACTCCGTGCGGGGTGTACTGCTACACCTGCATGCCGTTCGGGCTGCATAATGCTGGGGCGACCTTCCAGCGGCTGATGCACATTGCTCTAGGCCAACAGCTCAGGCGGAATGCTAAGGCCTATGTCGACGACATTGTGGTAAAATCTCGGGAGGCGAGGACCCTCATTTAGGATCTGGAGGAGACTTTTGCCAGCCTTCGCAAAGTGGATTTGCGGCTCAACCCGAAGAAATGCGTGTTTGGCATCCCCTCCGGCAAGCTGTTGGGTTTCCTCATGTCCCACAGGGGGATCGAGGCAAACCCGGAGAAGGTCAAAGCAATAGAAGACATGAGCCCGCCGCAGACTCTCAAGGAAATGCAAAAGCTCGTGGGCTGCGTGACCTCACTGGGGCGCTTCATCTCCAAGCTGGGGGAGCGCGCCCTCCCATTTTTCAAGTTGATGAAGAAGAAGGGCCCATTCGAGTGGACCCCAGAGGCCGACACGGCATTTCAAGACCTCAAGAGATACCTAACAAGCCCACTGGTGATGGTGGCACCGCGTCCCCTCGAGCCCCTGGCGCTTTACCTGGCTGCCACGCCCCATTCCGCTAGCGCGGCGCTGGTGGCCGTCCAGGAGGAGCGCCAGGCCAAGAGCCTGCCGCACGATGCTGAGCATTTGGTCGGAATGATGTAGCACCAAGACGGCACCACTGAAGCCGCAGCAGCGCCAGCAGTGGCCAGGCTCCACAAGATGACCCTCAGGAAGCGCCCCAGCCTCAGGAGATCTTGGATCCCGCCAACACCCCCGTCCGCGTCGAACACCCGGTGTACTTCGTCAACACGGTACTACGAGACGCGCGGGCACGCTACCCCATGCGTAGAAGCTTCTGCTCGTGCTCCTTGTGGCCTCGCACAAGTTATGCCACTACTTTCAAGGCCACCCCATCAAGGTCGTCTCAGCTTACCCACTGGAGAGGGTACTCCGGAGCCCCACTGCTGCGGGGAGGGTCGCCGAATGGAACATCGAGCTGCAGGCATTCCAGCTGGAGTTCAGCACCACCAGGGTCATCAAGGGAGCCGCACTCACCGACTTCGTGGCGGAGTGGACCGACGCTCTAGGGCCCGAAGCAGGTGAGGACTGGTCTGTCTCGCCAGGGAGCGAAGCGCCAGACGGTTGGGTCATGTACTTCGATGGCGCTTTCGCATGCCAGGGCGCGGGGGCTGGCGCCGTGGTCATCTCGCCCACCCAGGACAAGCTCTACTACGCCGTGCAGCTCTGCTTCTAGCAGGGCGAGAAGGTCTCCAACAACATCGCGGAATATGAAGGGTTGATCATCGGCCTCAAGGCTGCAGCAGCCCTGGGGGTGAAGCGCCTCACCATCAAGGGCAACTCACAACTCCTCGTCAACTTCTACTACAAGGTGTATGAGCCGAAGGACGAGCACATGGAGGCATACCTCACGGAGGTACGCAAAAGGGAGAAGCAATTCTCGAGCCTGGAACTGCAGCATGTGCCCTGCGGCACAAACAAGGAAGCAGGCGATATCGCCAAGAGGGCATCTAGCCGCCAGCCACAGGAGCCCGGCGTCTTCGAGGTGCTGCTCTTCAAGCCTTCAGCGGCCCCTCCGATTGTAGAGTCGGCACCGCCTCAGGAGGAACTTCCCCCGCCATCGACCTCAGGAGCCCCCGCCTGCGGCCCGACCTCAGGAGCGCGGCTGCTCCTCGCGCTCGAACCTCAGGAGGGGGGTTGGACCAAAGAATTCAAGGCGTACCTGCTGCAAGGGACCCTGCCGGAGAAGGAGGAGGATGTGGAACGCGTGGCACAGCGAGCTACAGCCTACTGCATCCGGGACGGTGAGCTATACCAAAAACGACCGAATGATGTTTCCTTGCGATGCATCTCCAGGGGGCAGGGATGTGAACTGCTAGCTGACATACACGGCGGAGATTGCAGGCATCACTCGTCGTCACGCACCCTGGTGGGCAAGGCGTTCCGCAGCGGATTCCACTGGCCCACAGAACTCAACGACGCGACCGAGCTGGTGAGATCCTGCGAGGCCTGCCAGTTCCATGCCAAGCAAATCCACCAGCCGGCTCAGGGTCTCCAGACTATCCCACTCTTGTGGCCGTTTGTGGTCTGGGGGCTGGATATCCTGGGTCCATTCCCTCGAGCGCCCAGGGGCTACCGCTACCTCTACGTCGCCATCGACAAGTTCACCAAGTGGGCGGAGGTGGAAGCCATCCGCACCATCCCAGCCGACTCCACAGTCAAGTTCATCAAGGGCCTAGTGAGCCATTTCGGAGTCCCTAATCACATCATCACCGAGAACGGCTCACAGTTCACTAGCAATCTATTCAAAACATATTGTGCTAATCTTGGAACGCAGATATGCTACGCCTCAGTGGCACACCCCAGAAGCAATGGCCAAGCTGAGCGCGCCAACACGGAGGTCTTGAGAGGCCTCAAGACAAGGACCTTCAGGAAGAAACTCGAGGCCTGCGGCAGGGGCTGGCACGACGAGCTCCAGTCCGTGCCGTGGTCCATCCGCACCACCGCCACCAAGCCGACAGGCGAGACCCCGTTCTTCCTCATCTACGGAGCCGAAGCGGTTCTCCCTCACGAGGTCAGGCATCGCTCCTTTCGGCGTTCTGGGAACGAGGGTCCCCATACTTTCCTGCCTGCGGCCCAGGGCGTGGCTCCACCAGTTGCCTGTTACGGCCCATCTTCATCAACAACCACTCAAGATCCTCGCGAGGGGCCAGCCTCGCGAGGTGGATGTCGGTGTCAGAACTGGCGGATCTCGGGTAGGGGGTCCCAAACCGTGCGTCGAGGATCGAAGGTAACAGGAGACAGGGACACGATGTTTACCCAAGTTTGGGCCCTATCGATGGAGGTAATACCCTACTTCCTGCTTGATTATCTTGGATGGATATGGGGTTTACAAGAGTTGATCTACCTCGAGATCGTAATGGCTAAACCCTAGATGTCTAGCCTGTATGATTATGATTGCCTCTACGGACAAAACCCTCCGGTTTATATAGACACCGGAGGGACCTAGGGTTGTATAGAGTCGGTTTACATAGGAAGGAATCTTCACATCCGAACGCCAAGCTTGCCTTCCACGTAAATGAGAGTCCCATCCAGACACGGGAAGAAGTCTTCTGTCTTTGTATCTTCATGGCCCATTAGTCCGGCCCACATCACATAGCCCGGAAGCCCGAGAACCCCTTAATCTAGGACTCCCTCAGTAGCCCCTGAACTAGGCTTCAATGACGATGTGTCCGGCGTGCAGATTGTCTTGGACATTCTTCTGTCTTTGTATCTTCATGGCCCATTAGTCCGGCCCACATCACATAGCCCGGAAGCCCGAGAACCCCTTAATCTAGGACTCCCTCAGTAGCCCCTGAACCAGGCTTCAATGACGATGTGTCCGGCGCGCAGATTGTCTTGGACATTGCAAGGCGGGTTCCTCCTCCGGATACTTCAAAGTAGTCCTCGAACACAGAAAACGTGTCCGGCTCTGCGAAACAGACACCATACACAACCACAATAGGGTATAATATTTAACAAGTCCCATCTACTGACAACTTTTTTGGCGAGACGTTACATCCCTTGCCTGGTTATTATTTCGAACCATTTTTCAGCCTCTCGCTCCACGTTACGAGACGCGGTCTTTATTGGCACATCTTGTCAAAGAAGAGATCGTTCCCCCTTATCACGGGATTCTTATAAATATGGGCGTGGGTAATCCAACCGTGTTGTTTGCATGACCCCTTGGGAATAGGCAAGCTTTAAGGTCCGTGAGGAGGCGTTCGATATTCGTCGCCTTTATAAAGGGGTATAGACCCGTCTTTCTCCCCCATGCCTACCTCTTCCTCAGCCTTTCTAGCCTCAAGCTCCAGCGCCCAGGTCTCGATTTCTTCCATTGTTACCAAGCCTTCTAGTTATGTCCGGATCCAGCTCCCAAGGCAGGTGCACGGTCTCCTCGGTCACCGAGGAAGATATCGTGAAGCTCCGGGAGGCGATGTACCTGACTGCGGAAATCCCCCACAGGCTCCCTGCCAAGGGGCAGGTTATCCCCACACCAAAATCTGGCGAGAGGGTTCTATTCATCTCTCACTTCCTCCACGGGCTAGGGCTCACTCTCCACCCCTTCGTTCGTGGCCTTATGTTCTATTATGGGCTAGATTTTCATGATCTAGCTCCGGACTCCTTTCTTCACATCTCGACGTTTATCGTCATGTGTGAGGCTTTTCTCCGCATCCCTCCACACTTCGGCCTATGGCTCAAGACCTTCAATGTGAAGTCGAAGATAGTCGACGAGGAGCAGGCAGAGTGCGGCGGTGCTATGGTGAGCAAGCTCGCCAATACTATCTGGCCAAAAGGCACCTTCACGGAAACCTCCAACTTATGGCAGCGCGAGTGGTTCTATATCACCGAACCCCGCGGTACGAAATGGGCGGCCACACCTACGTTCCGATCTGGCCCTCCATTGCGACTCACATCATGGATTAATAAAAGGCTAGACTGGGGATCAACTGACGAAGTGTAGACGCTGCAAAGTCGTATCCAGAGCATCCTCGATAAGGACACCGACCTCATTAACGTGATCCAGGTGATGCTAGTCCGCCGGATCCTCCCGTGCCAGCGACGGCCTCTCCACATGTGGGAGTTCAATCCGGAAGGACCGCGGACCCTTCAGCAATTCTTTGGCACAACGCGTAGAGGGATGTGGAAACTATTCTTCAACACTCGAAAGAAGTGGCCGGACACATCCGAGGACATCGGCCTCGACCGCAACCATCCGGATACCTCGGTAAGCACCCAACTTCTGAATGCAACTCAGTTGATTATCCCATAGCGATGTACTGAGAAACCTATCTTCGACCAGGGCTGGATAAAGAAGGCGGAATAAATAAGGTGTTCGGCTCCACTTCTCGAAGAATTAGCTGATCCTATGTTAATGAGGATGCTGGCCCCGGGGCCGTATCAAATCCGGCGAAGGAGGACAAGAAGAAGAGCAAAAGGGCTGATGGTGGCCTCCGCTCTAAAGGTATACTAGACGCTACGTCCGGGGAGACTGAACTTCCCTCTTCTAAAGATGAAGACGAAGGGGAAGGTGAAGGTGATATCCCTTCTCCCCACGGGAAGAAAAGGACTGCCTCCGAAGACTTGGAGGTGGAGGCACCCAAGAGAGGGAAGATGTCCCTGTCAGATGGTTCGGGTTCAGAAGCCGATGTTGACGCAGAGCTCCTCTCTAGGGACAAGCCCTTTGCCGAATCGTAAGTGAACAAGGATGCTCTAGACATGTCCCGTTCTTTTCGGTTTGCCAGGGTAACATTTAAACTATATGTTTGCAGTCCGGCCTGCTATCTACCTCAACAGTCCTCCTCATTGGGGGACTTGCCTCCGGAGATGATGGAAAGCGAGACGCCTCCACAAGCTTCCTCGCCCCTAAGGGCGGACGACTTCGAGGTGTCGTCCCGGCGGATCTCCCCTGACCATCCCGCGGCGTAGGGGACAATGAAGACAGCGCCCGAAGGTGATACTTCGACTGTCAAGGGTCCCCGGGAGGCAGCCCCCACGGGGACCAACAACGAGGGCCCTGAACTATCAGGTTTACAGCCGAAGACGACTCTAGGGTCGAGTAAGCGTACCCCTTTGAAGGGAGTCCGTACTCCCGCAGCAGCCTCTAGGAATCCGGAGGTGCCGGATACACTGATGGGCACATTGAAAAGTGCGTCCATCTCAGAGGAACATCGTACCTTAATGGGTACAGTAGTTGAGAGGATTCTGTCCGCGAGAAGCGGATTGAATGAAACCTTCACGGGCCTGCTGAGAGGCTTCGAGGTATGCAATGTAATATCTTCAACCGCTCTTTACATGCAAAATGCGCCTGTGTATAGATAGTAGCCACTGAGACTCTGGTCGATTTCCATCGGGTGGTGATCAGAGGATCAAAAAGATATGCTCAGGAAGTAACATAATTAATTTGAAAACAGGCTATTATGTCAATGGCGACCACCCAAGCTGCGGAAGTTGCAGATCTAAAGCATAAACTTGAGTTAGCTGATGAGGACATTACTCTTATTAACAGGCGGCTCAACGAGGCACAAGGTATGTTTTGGGACAGCCCGCTTATGCATGTATAATAGTATGAGCACGAAGATGCAAATTATACACTGTGACATGCATAACTGTAGATGGTGCTGCCGCGGTTGAGACCCTTCGGGCCGAGCTTGCCCGGGCCAAGGAGCAGGCCAGAGTGAGCAATGTGGCTGCCAAGAAGGCGCTGCTGATTTAAAGGCCGAACAGGCCACTCGGCGTCAGTGCGAGGAAAGAATATCTACCATAGAGCGAGAGTTAAAGGATGCCACTGGCAAATGCAAATCACTCGAGGAGGATAACAAAGCCAAGGCAGCCGAACTCGACAAGGCCTTACAAGAGGCGAGAGAAGCACGGTCCAAGTCTAGAGCGGCTCGGGAGGAGATCCGGCAAGCTGGGGAGATAACGGGTGGTAAGCCCTTTCTTTTACAGACTAAGTTCGGTGACCCGAAGTATGCTCTGCTTAATCAATTGTGGAGTTCTCCAGACGCGTTCTTGGACCTGCCGAAGAGTGTCTCCGATGCGGCGCGGTTCTTCCAAGCATAGGAAGGACGTGCTGCGGAGAAGCTTTTCTGGTCACAATTCAACGTGCCACGGCGTCCGGCGTTGCTGAACAAACAGATGGTCCAGTGGGCCGAGCTCCACAAGATGTCCGGAGCTGCCATGAAGGACATCGTGGTCCAGCTATGGCCTGCTGAACCCATTCCGAACAACTATTTTGGTTTGGTGCAGCGACTTGTCGATGCAGTGCCGCGTATCGACGCCGTTAAGCGGTCGGCGTGCATAGAAGGTGCCCGGATGGCCTTCGCCCGCGTCAAGATGTACTGGGCAGAGATGAAGGCCACCGATGTTGCAGCTAAGGGCCCGCCCGGAGGCAAGGACCATCACACGCCGGAGCATTATTTGGAGGACGTCCTAGAGGGCACCCGCTTGATAGAGGGTCAGTGCTCGAAGGATATTATGTTCGAATAAATGCGCCGGAATTGTGAGAACAATATTATGATACATTAAGGCTGTGTTATATTCATACCTTTGCCTGAAAGTTATTTCCTCCTGTGCGGCCGTTTTTTATAATCTGAAAGTTTGCCAGTCGTCCGCTTCAGCCCCCTCGCATATAATACAGGGGTGTTCGGAATAGCACCTGATCACTCTTGACCCAACGTCTTGGTCCGTAACAGAGGTGTCAGTGCGGCGAACTAGGCAATCCGACTATAGGGCTTTAACACTTTCACTTAGCCATAGGAGTTTGATGGTGGGTCTAAGATGTAGCCCCTGGTATGTACGCAGTTATCCGAATACGGTTGCATTACATAGGTGACCAGAAAACGGTCCTTCGTGTAGTATGGAAGAAATCGCAAAAGATTCTGATAAGTCACCGAGTGGTTGACCAGCTCTCGCCACATCATGACAGTAATTTTTCGGCTTTCTCTACTGAGGTGTTTAACCAGGTGAACCGGAAACACAATCGCAGTAGTTCTCCCTTTACTACCCTAGCCAATAAGACGAAACGTAAGGTAGTAAGCACAGGAGCCGGGCAACCCAACTATTGACCAAAGACATGATTCGGAGCTGATGCATATAATGTCAAACTCGTGACGTCGAAGTATGCTGTAGAGCTGTTCGGACTTTTCGGCAACCCATATGTTGTCATATCGAGCCCCTGGCGATTTGTGCCGAGGTGTGTGGGTGAGACAACCGAAGAAGCAAAATACAGTTCTATGAGGAGAAGCAAATGCTGAAGACGGATTATGTTCACGGGAACCTGATTGATACGTCGAAACACAATCTTATAGATTATAACACCACTACCTAGGCCATTTTACATGCCAGGGGTCGAAGGCTAAGGAAAAAGGCTCTATACAGGTTTTAAATAGAGTGTTGGTCTACAGAAAATCTTTTGGACCTCCTGTCGCACGTCTGTGCTGCCTTTGCCTCAGCGAAAAGGATTCCTTAAAAGGAGTAATCTTTGGTTATTTGTACGAAACCGGGCTCAGAAAGAGTCCTTGCAGGTCCGTAGGATGAACCGGTTTTGATTCACCTGTGGCAAAATATAAGATATTGTTAGAAAAGAGAAGAAGGCTGTAGGAGGGCGAACCGTACTGTAGGCCTGTCCGTATTTTGCCTCTGTTGATGACCAAGGTATTTTAAGTGCATAATTATGCATGCGGGATACGAACTTCGCGGGTATATGCGGCAAAGGACGGAGACGGAATTGCTAATCTAGCTCTAAAATTGACCAGTCCTGTGTAATAGAGGCCGGTGGCTTAATGGCCGATGAGATATGCGGCTTGACGGGGCCGCTTTGTACTTCGGCTGCGATGGCCGTGGTATGCTCCTCGGTACGGAGGGAGCGTTCCGTGTTTCCGTTGATCGTGATGACGCCGCATGGACCGGGCATCTTAAGCTTTAGATAGGCGTAGTGTGGGACCGCATTGAAACGAGCAAAAGCGGTCCGCCCGAGCAGTGCATGGTAGCCACTTCGGAACGGGACAATATTGAAGGTCAAGTCTTCGCTTTGAAAGTTGTCTGGCGAACCGAAAACGACTTCCAACATGATTGAGCCCGTGCAGTGAGCTTCAACGCCGGGTATTACTCCCTTGACGGTAGTTGTGGTGGGCTTGATCCTTGAGGGGTCAATGCCCATCTTGCGGACAGTGTCTTGATAAAGTAAATTAAGGCTACTGCCGTCGTCCATAAGGACTCGCATGAGATGGAATCCATCGATAATTGGATCGAGGACCAGAGCTACCGAACCTCCGTGACAGATATTGGTTGGGTGGTCCTTGCGATCAAAAGTGATCGAGCAGGCCGCCCATGGGTTAAATTTTGGGGCGACCGGCTTTATGGCGTAGACGTCTCGTAGTGCGCGCTTGCGCTCCCTTGTAGGGATATGCGTCACATATAGCATGTTTACTATTTTGACTTCGGGGGGAAATTGCTTCTGTCCCCCGGTGTTCGGTTGGCGAGTCTCTTCGTCTTCGCTGTCACTGGGCGGCCCCTTCCCTTTGTGTTCAGCATTGAGCTTGCCGGCTTGTTTGAATACCCAGCAATTTCTATTGGTATGGTTGGCGGGTTTGTCAGGGCTGCCATGAATCTGACAGGGCCGATCCAGTATCTTGTCTAGACTGGATGGACCATCTATGTTTGCCTTGAATGGCTTCTTCCGTTGACCAGATTTGGGACCACTGAATCCGGCGTTGACCGCCTTATCTTGGGTTCCTGCATTATTGTATCGACGCTTGTTTTTATTGCGTCATGGCTTGCCATTGCCGTCCCTGGATTCGGAGGTGCCTGGATCACTGGTGCTATTGCTTCTACGAGCAAGCCAGCTATCTTCTCCCGCGCAAAAGTGGGTCATCAGTGCGGTAAGAGCTGCCATGGACTTAGGTTTTTCTTGGCCGAGGTGACAGGCAAGCCACTCATCTCAGACGCTATGTTTAAAGGCCGCGAGGGCTTCAGCGTCCGGATAGTTGACAATTTGGTTCTTTTTAATTAGGAACCTATTCCAGAGTCTCCTGGCTGACTCTCCGGGCTGCTGGATGATGTGACTGAGGTCATCGGCGTCCGGAGGCCGGACATATGCACTACAAAAAAAAGACACTTCCGTGATGATACGTGTTTGTCACAGTAGGTCACGTTTTCTGTCATGCATGTACATCCATGACAAATTTATGACAGAATCAAGATAGTCATACCTGTGCTTCCGTAGAAGTGTTCCATGACATTACCAAAATTATCATCACGGAAGTGTCCACTTCCATGACGATAAATCGCGCGTCATAGAAGTGCTTTCGTCAAGGGTGACCGGCACGTGGCATCCACCGTAACGGAACCGTTAAGCTACCGGGTCCGGTTTTGGATCCGATAACCCGTTAACAGCCCTGACCAATGGGGATTTTCCACATGTAAAATCATCATTGGCTGGAGGAAACACGTGTCGGCTCAGCGTTGGGACAGACGTCATCCACTAATTGGACATGAGGCACCTATGATACGTCGACACGTGGCACGGCCCAACAGAGGCCATTCCTGTGAAAAGGCCGACCCGTTTGACTTGGTCAAAAGGTGGCGGGCCGGCCCACGGCAAGCCTGTTAACGGCCTGTTCACATATAGCCCATTTACAACCCGCTAACCCATGGCCCGTTTACGGCCTATCCGAATTAGGCCCAGTAGCTCATCTGGGCCGTCCAATGTAATTCCAGCCTGTTTTAACTTCCGGCCCATGTATGGCCCATGAAGTCTTTTGGCCCATATGAGGCCCTTAGTAACCCTCGGCCCACTAACGGCCCGTGGTAAAACTGGCCCGTAATGAACAGTGTATCACTTTATACCCATTAACAGCCCATTATTCTGTTGGGCCGTTTCCAGCCCATGTTATCTTTCGGCCTTCTTAGGGCCCATTTATTCTTGGGCTCATTTCTAGCATTCGTTTACTTTCGGCCCGTTACTATAATTTTCTGCTTGTGGGCCAAATACAGCCCATGGTTACAGTCGGCCCGTTTGTGGCCCGTTAATACGTTGGCCGTTTTCATAGTGTCATCAAATACAGCCTATTAACGACGGCCCGTTATGGTCGGCCCATGAACGGACGATTTCAACTCTAGCCCATTTACGGCCATAATGTGGTCTGTTATTGGCCCATGTTTGGCCAACCGATCATACGGCCCGTAGAAGGCCCATTGTGTCTACGCCCCGTAGAAGGCCCATTGTGTCTACGCCCCGTAGAAGGCCCATTGTTTCTACGTCCCTTAGAAGGCCCATTGTTTCTACGGCACGTAGGAGGCCCATGTTAACTACAGTAAATATGTAGCCCATTGTTAATGTGGCCTAGTTTTAAAAATAGGTTATTCCGGCCACTAGTAAACCGCAGAAAAAGAACTGCACTGACTATAAGAAAACAAATAAACAAGACAAGGATATAAATAAGCAAGTAACTTACGCTAGGCTATCACGGCTATTACACACATTACATCCACTGGGCATCAAAGTTTGCCACAAATGCAAATATAGGGAACAAAGCAGCATATAAACGCCGCAGCAAAACAAGTCCAGAACTGAAACCACTTCAGAAGAGCTCAAGAAACAATATGTACGCATAATGCTGGCAAGATGCTTAGCAAGCTTATTAACTTTCTCTTGTTTGGCACTTAAATCCTCCAGCACTTGCTGTTGCACCAGAAAGTATGCATCTGAATTCTGCAGGGACTTCCTCAGTCCTTCGGCTTCCTGTCGTATAACATCTGATCGATGTCATTCAACTTGAAGTTGAGAATCAAGAAGCCGAACTGATTCATGCAGCGAGTACGAAGAGCTGGTGCCAGCAGTAGTAGCCAGTAACTCGAACACTACATCAAGACAGGACTTTGGGGTTGTCTCAGTGTCTTCAATATAGTTTTTATCAGCATTCTTGGAGAACAACGGGGATGTCTCACTATCTTGAACCTGATCTGCATTACTTCCTTTTCCATTGCATAACGGGGTACTCTTCTCCAATATTTTATCCGCGTTCTAAAGGAGAAACAAACAAACACATCACATGTTTACAATGTAGTATATGAAACTCATTTTGGTAAACCACTTTAGTAGTAAGGTGGACAGGATAACAACATGAAACAACCATATATCTATGTAGTATGGTCACTGTATGGTCTATATCATTCTATTTTATGTTGCCAAATCAAGATAGATACAGTTCGAATCATATCTATTTAAGACAAAGCAGCATAGACAGAATATAAGTGTGGGAAACTACACAGCAATAGCAACACTTGTAATGTGCATGGCATGAGAACATAACTATTTATTCAATTGAAACTGAAATCAACATAGAGCAAGTTACTTGTTTGATGTTCACAAAGGACTTCTTATCAAGCATCTTCACAAATTCTATAACAAGGTTGATGTTCCTTGGGTGACCCTGATATGGAAGAGCTACTATGATCATGGGGTTCCACAGGCAACAAGTAATGCTGGATCTTTCTGGTGGAGGGATGTTCTGAAGCTGCATGAGGCTTACACTGCTATAGCCTCAGCTCATATCAACATGGGTGATTCTGCTCTGTTCTGGACAGACTCTTGGCACATTGGCGGCTCTGCTAGACCCATATGTTGGAGATTGCAAGGTTGTTTTCTTTTGTCAATTATGATAGGATCTCTGTGCGGGAATTTCTTCACTCCCAGGACCTTTACTCTATGTTTTATTTGCCTCTTTTTCATGAGGCTGCTGCTGAGTTACACATGCTGGAAGGTTGGATCATGCAGTTGGACAGAGACCCCACTACACCTGATGTCTGGATATGGCCTGGTCAATCAGGAGGATACAGTGCCAAAAGTTTTTACATGATCATGCACTCACACCTACCTACAATACAACCTTGCAAATGGCCATGGTAGAGTAAGTGCACCATGAAGATCAAGGTGTTCGGCTGGCTATTATTCTTTGACAGACTTAACACCAAGGATATGCTGGTTAGGAGACACTGGCGCTCAAATCAGGATGACAATCTTTGCCTCATTTGCAGTGAGCTGGCGTATGAGGATAGAATCCATCTGTTTTTTAAATGCACCTTCAGCTGTAGAGTCTGGAGCTACTTGGGCATTGATTGGTCTGGAGGCTCAGATATTCTGCAATGTATCCTGCATGCTAGGTCCAGCTTCACGCACCCTTTCTTCGTTGAAGTTATGCTCACAGCAGCATGGAATATTTGGATTTTGAGAAATGGCAGAACCTTCAGAGCTGAGAGAGCTACTTTCAGTGCTTGGAAGTGTAAATTCATCCATGATATCTCTTTGCTTGCTCATAGGGTGAAGGATGGTACAAAACCAAAACTCTTGGCTTGGGTTGCTTCTTTGTTGTAATGCAGGTAGAGTTGTTTAGCCATAGGTAGGCTCTTTTACTTTTTCCTTCCTTGTATAGTCTGTAATTTGTTTGTATAGTTCTGCTTTCTTTAATAAAGGGCTATGGGGCTTTGCCTCACAGTAAATATTCAAAAAAAACATAGAGCAAGTTACAACAGCAAACACGTTAAAGAAACAGGTTTAAAACATACCAGTTGCACCATTGGAGTTTCAATTGCATCCTTCAAATTTGAAATTGGTTGGTATGAGTAAATACAGTGATGCAAGAGCAAAGTAGTATGAACCATAGCTACGGAACTTGGCCTGAGAACAATTCTTCTTCTGCTTTAAGCGTTGACTTGGGGTTCGGAGTGGTGGTCGTCGTGCTTTGGGCACTGCAGTTGCCTTACTAACTGCTCATGTTTGGGTGCTCTGTGGTGGAGACGGTGTTGTGTCAACGAGAACTGGGTTACTATCTGCTGGGGTTGGGGTTAGAAGGGGTGTAGCTAGTTCTCTGTCCAACTGGGTAGGGGTACAATCTGCGTGAGTCTGGGTTATGTGTGGTGGGGCTGGTTCTTGGGCAAGTACAACCGTGGTTCTATCTCCATCGACAGGTAGCACGATCTTTTCTGAAGACCGTGTTTTTACTCCCACAGATACTGCCATCACCCCTCCAATTGAAATGGCTGATAAACAAGAAAAGTAATTGAATGTACAGACATTGTAAGATAGACAGGTGCAATGGATAGTAAGGAAGAAAACAGGGCATGAAATAATTCACATTTATGTTGTCTAACCAAACAGAATAGCAGGACATAATTTCAAATATATGATGGGTAATTAAACAGGATAGCATGACACAATTTCACATGTATGATGGCTAACTAAACAGGATAGAATTACGTACTTCAAAATATGATGACTATGTAAACAGGATGACATGATATAACTATACGATGTGTCTATTAAAGTGGTTGGCATGCCATAAATCACAAACATGCCGTCGATGGAAACATGATGGCATGATACAATTCATGGATAGAATGACATAATTCAAAATATGATGACTATGAGAACAGGATGAGATGATATAACTATATTATGTCTTTAGAAAATGGGTTGGCATGCCATAATTTAGATACATGTTGTCTATGTAAACATCATAGCATGATATAATTCAAATATATGATTTATATGTTGGGGAACGTAGTAATTTCAAATCATACGCACACGCAAGATCATGGTGATGCATAGCAACGAGAGGGGAGAGTGTTGTCCACGTACCCTCGTAGACCGAAAGCGGAAGCGTTAACACAACGCGGTTGATGTAGTCGTACGTCTTCACGATCCGACCGATCAAGTACCGAACGCATGGCACCTCCGAGTTCAGCACACGTTCAGCTCGATGACGTCCCTCGAACTCTGATCCAGCCGAGTGTTGAGGGAGAGTTTCGTCAGCACGACGACGTGGTGACGATGATGATGTTCTACCGACGCAGGGCTTCGCCTAAGCACTGCTACGATATTATCGAGGTGTAATATGGTGGAGGGGGGCACCGCACACGGCTAAAAGATCGTTGATCAATTGTGTGTATAGAGGTGCCTCCCTGCCCCCGTATATAAAGGAGCAAGGGGGGGTTCAGCCGGCCTAGAGGAGAGGCGCGCCAGGAGGAGTCCTACTCCTACCGGGAGTAGGACTCCCCCCTTTTCCATGTTGAACTAGGAGAGAAAGGGGGAAGAGGTGGAGGGGAGGAAGGAGGGGGGGGGGGCGCCGCCCCCCCTCTCCTTGTCCTATTCGGACTGGGGGGGGGGGAGGGGTGCGCGGCCCTTCCCTGGCCTCCTCTCCTCTCTTCCACCTAGGCCCACTAAGGCCCATTAAGTTACCGGGGGGTTCCGGTAACCTCCCGGTACTCCGAAAAAAATCCCGATTTCACCCGGAACACTTCTGATGTCCAAACATAGGCTTCCAATATATCAATCTTTATGTCTCGACCATTTCGAGACTCCTCGTCATGTCGGTGATCACATCCGGGACTTCGAACAACCTTCGGTACATCAAAACAAATAAACTCATAATATAACTGTCATCGTAACTTTAAGCGTGCGGACCCTACGGGTTCGAGAACTATGTAGACATGACCGAGACACCTCTCCGGTCAATAACCAATAGCGGAACCTGGATGCTCATATTGGTTCCTACATATTCTATGAAGATCTTTATCGGTTAGACCGCATAACAACATACGTTGTTCCCTTTGTCAACGGTATGTTACTTGCCCGAGACTCGATCGTCGGTATCTCGATACCTAGTTCAATCTCGTTACCGGCAAGTCTCTTTACTCGTTCCGTAATACATCATCCCGCAACTAACTCATTAGTCACAATGCTTGCAAGGCTTATAGTGATGTGTATTACTGAGTGGGCCCAGAGATACCTCTCCGACAATCGGAGTGACAAATCCTAATTTCGAAATACGCCAACCCAACAAGTACCTTTGGAGACACCTGTAGAGCACCTTTATAATCACCCAGTTACGTTGTGACGTTTGGTAGCACACAAAGTGTTCCTCCGGTAAACGGGAGTTGCATAATCTCATAGTCATAGGAACATGTATAAGTCATGAAGAAAGCAATAGCAACATACTAAACGACCGAGTGCTAAGCTAACGGAATGGGTCAAGTCAATCACATCATTCTCCTAATGATGTGATCCCGTTAATCAAATGACAACTCATGTCTATGGCCAGGAAACACAACCATCTTTGATCAACGAGCTAGTCAAGTAGAGGCATACTAGTGACACTCTGTTTGTCTATGTATTCACACATGTATTATGTTTCCGGTCAATACAATTCTAGCATGAATAATAAACATTTATCATGATATAAGGAAATAAATAATAACTTTATTATTGCCTCTAGGGCATATTTCCTTCATTATATACTAAGGAAGTGAGCAGAGGGCAATCGCATATATGATGTGTCAACTAAGGAGATGGCATTCAATATCGTGTATATGATGTAAAAACTAAGCATTGCAATACAACACATGCATGATAGGAGTAATATAACCCTGTCAAGTTTGAGCATACACCTCAGGGGGATAATAGGACTAGTCATCTGTCTCTGAATCCTCCTCTGAAGAGCTATCTGTAACCAGCAACATATCTGCTTCACCAGGTAGCATTGTCTGCTCTGAAGACCTTGTTTTCACTCCAGATTTCTCCATCACCAATTCAAATGGCTGATGCACAGGAAGAGCAGTTGAATATACAAACATTGTCGACAAAAGCAATGAGAAATACAAAAAAAGGACGGCATGATATAATTCACATATATGACGCTTGGCTAAACAACATGGCATTGCATAATTCACATATATAATGCCTTGCAACAAGATAGCATTGCATAATTCACATATATAATGTCTTGCAAAAAGATGGCATTGCATAATTCACATATATGGTAATTAGACACTAAACAGGTGGCATTCACACAAATCATGTCTAAACTAAGCAAATGACATAGCAATGCAAGATACCATACGCATGATATGAGCAACATAACCCTGCCAAGTTAGAGCATGCACCTCGGGGGGGGGGATAGGACTGGTCATCTGTCTCTGAATCCTCCTCTGAGGATCTATCCGTAACCACCGAGATATGCGCTTCGTCAGATAGCATAGTCTGCTCCGAAGACCTTGTTTTCACTCCAGAATTTTCCATCACGGTGTCAAATGGCCGATGCACACCAAGAGTAGTTGAATGTACTAACATTGTTGACAAATGTAATACGTAACGAAAAAAAGGGTGGCCTGATATAATTCACATATAAGATGACTGGATAAGCAGGATGGCATTGCAAAATTCACATATATGATGCCTGGCTAAACAAGATGGCATTGCATAATTCACAAAAACGATGAATAAACTAAACAGATGTCATTCACACAAAGCATGTCTAAACTAAGCAGTTGACATATTTGATGTATAAAGTAAGCAATGCAAGGCACCATATGCATGATATAACCAACATCGGCATGCCAAGTTAGAGCGAAGACCTCATGGGGTAAATAGGAGTGGTCTTCTGCTTCTGAATCCCCCTCAGAACAGTTATCTTCCTCTTGATTACGATCCAAAATGGGTGGAGGGGGGCTGCCTTTGCGCCCACCATGGAGCGACGTCTGCATGAAATTTTATTGCCACGCAAGGCTCGTCTCTTTTGCTCTACATGTTCGGTTCCATTGTGTACAATAACTGACATGCATAGGAATAAAACATAGTGAGAGTATGTAAGGAGTGCATGCACAAATCCAGAGTGATGGTAGCAAATTGTGGATAGACCCAAAACCAATGATAGCAGGCAGATAATAACTTTAGTTAAAAATACAGATAATGGCTCCTTTAATGTTTGTTTGCACCCAACATGAAACTCATAGTAGACACCCGAGATTAACCAGATAGTACTGATTGCTGCCCCAATATGTACCCCACAACCATTTAAAAACTCAAGTTTCAGCATAAGTTTGGACCCGAGTCAGAGTCTAATAGGTGAACACGATGATAAAGTAGCATGTCATCATATTAAGCGATGTATAACGTAAGCAGACACGGAAGAGTGCGACCTCTCTTGCGGACCCGTGTAGTCCTCAAGGTCATCTGCTCAGTTGATGATGGTAATGCAGTTGTCGTGGCTGCAGGCGGTGGGGAAGAAGATCTGAGGCGGCGAAAGACAGTCTGGAGAGCGGATCCCTGCTGTGGTGAACCCTTCCGTCGTTGGAGCAGCTGAGCTGGGGTGGAACACAGCACCGCAGGAGCAGGACAAACCACACAAGGTTTTCTTTGACACATATCTGTAACAGAAGTAATTTTCTAAGGGCTTGTTTGAATTTGAGGATTCTAACAATGCAGGGATAGGAAATAGACAGGAATAGGATAGGAATGCATGTGCAAAACAGAGAATTTAAAAACACAGGATTTCTGCCCATCTGGGTGTTTGGTTCACAAGAATTGGAAGATCACAGGATGCAAAGAAGCATGGTGAGATTAAGTCAAACCACAAGAAGTGTACAACCTCTTTGGCGAAGCCATGTCGATCTCAGCGTGATTGGGTTGGCCGGTGAGGATGCTCCGGCTGACTTGGCTATCGGAGGAGGGGAAGAAGATCTTAGGCGTCTGGAGATGGAGCCCGAGGTACTGCTCCGCTGTGATGGAGGGTTTCGTCATTGGAGCAGCTCCGGTGAGTTGTACGACGCCGAGGCTGAAGCAGGACAAGAGAGACAACGTTAACCTGAGTGGAATTCTAATAGCATCTCCAATAGATGACGTAAAATACATAACCACAAAGTGCTAGATGTATACATCAGCCGCTCATCTCTGAACTTAACTGTGGAAATTGAATTTAACAATCAAAACTGAACTTAACTGTCGAAACTGAATTTTGCTGTCGAAACTGAACGCACTAGAGGTGAGGCTACACGTCAGTCGACTGACTTTTTCATCTCTGGTCAGTCGATTTTGCAGCCATTGGATATGAAATCAAGGGCCTGCAGTTCATCTTCAACCTCCACCCCCTGAGCCGCCAGCCACCACCGACCAAACAGCCGCCCCCCGCTGCCCGCGGCCGGCGGAGCGCCGCCCCGCCCGCCCCGAAAACACTCCCCACAGCCGGTCCGCCGCCGCCCTGGCCATCCCTCTAGGCCCCCCATGCCGAGATTTTTCTCCGGCGATCCCCACGCCAGCGCCCCACCACCACCGGCGACCACCGCCCCCACCCTGAACCCTAAGATAGATAGTGGGGTACTTCTCCGGCGAGCCCCCCTCCCCGCTGCGGTTGGTTCTTCCTTAACTCCGGCGAGCCCCCACCCCCTGAAAATTGACTGACCCAAAAGTCGATTCAGTCGACTAAAGTGTAGCTAAATCGGAGCAGCATCGCAAGCAAGAGCAAGAGCGAGAGCAGCAGCGCGAGCAAGAGCAAGAGCAAACCAGGCAGGGGACCGAGAGCAAGAGCAGAGTAGCAGCGCGAGCGAGAGCTAAAGTAGCAGCAGCTCCTACTGATGTGGACGTCGCCGCCGAGGGAGCGACACCGTGGAGGAAGTGGCCGGCGATGCCGCGGTGGATGGAGCCGTGCCGTGTCGGCTCGGACCGAGCGCCGGAAGCACCATGAGATCGAATTAAGAAGAAAATCCGGCGACTAGTGTACAACCTCTTTAGTGGCGCCGATTAGGCCGCAGCTTCATCCGGGGAAACAGTGATGCTGATGCTCTTCCGGTGGTGTAGGTGAAGACGGCGGTGTGGGAATGGAGGTGGTGCGAAAGACGAGGGGAACTTCGGGGCAGCTCCTTGGAGGTGGAGGACGGGGTGGCTGAACCGGCGGGACGACCAGATCAACGACGGATCCTCATCCGGTACGGTGGATGAGGGACGTCGAGGTGTTGCTGTGGACGACGTCGTCGGGGAAGAGGCTCCGGCTGGGTGGCCGACGGAGGAGGGTGTGGGGCTTCACGGGTTTTCCCGGCCTCGGTGTACGAATGGGTGGGCAGATGGGATGGGAGTGGGGAACCATGGCTTAGGGACGCGCTTGTCCGAAATGTGGGGTAAGTTACGAAAGTACCCCACCGATTTGAGGCGGTTCTTTCGGTTCAGGGGTATCACGGGCATTTCGCGTGTCAGGATTTCACAGGAGGTTTGAGTTTTTGCGCGCGTTGTAATTTTGGAATAGCAAGGCGTGGGTTGAGATGGAGGGAGTTGTCGGAGCACAACGAGACAAAGATATATCTTAAATATTTCGGGCTAACAAGGCACGGGTTGGAATTTCTGGACAAGCCTAACGTGTACTGTACCAAATCAATTCGCACTACAAATGTCATTCAAAACTTTGAATTCATGTTATGTTCAATTAAAATATTGCGCTACGTGTATAATGCATGCAACCAAGTACTCAAATGAACGTTTTAGTGCATTCCAAACGTATATACTACTGCTTCAATATGAACTAAATTTGAATTCGTTTCTCTATTTGAATAAGATCTACAATAATGATTGTTGTGAAGTCAAAGCGTTTGAATTCGTTTCTCTATTTTAATAAGATCTACAATCGTCATTATTGTCAAGTTAAACCATCGTTTGTGTATTATCTTCACAGCACACCACATGATTAGTCTCGAGTTACATATGAACTATGTGTACTATATGAACTCGAACTCGATTTTTTGTCCACTTTATGTTGATTTCAAATCATAGTACATTTCAAGCTCTAGCTAGATCTTCACAAACTAAACCGTGTCTCATATGTATAATGTGTTTATCACATTATGTATGGTACCCCGCCCCCTACGCCTAGAAGTATTTAGATGTGAGTTGCAAACACCACACATTACCACAAATTCAAATATGTGAGAATGTTCGATATGTAGTATTGTTTAGATTGTTCGATATTTAGTTGTAAGCTGCAAACGCCACACATTATCACAAATTCAAATAAAATGTGAGATTGTTTGATGTATAGTATGGTTTAGATTGTTCAACATTTAGCTGTGAGTTGCAAACGCCATGCATTATCACATTATGGTATAACATGTGCAAAACCACAACACGCGTATCACCGCTATATTCATGCATGCATATGTTTAAAACACTATGATCTCCTATTCAAATATATGAATCCACTTCCATACCAAATTATGATCTTTGTTAGTCTCTTACACCCACACAATCCTCTAACCATTGTAGCTACCACTAACTTTCTCTCGTGCATGCACACGCCCTCCTCGCCCTCCCCCTCCCTCAGCATTCTATCCATCGCGCACATTCATTTTTCTTCTTCTTTAGGTCGTTCTCCCACAGTCTCCACAACTCCTTTCCGACACACACCGATCGATGAACCTCTCCAGCGATGTCCACCTACAACATACACATGCACCTTCAATCTCCTCCTTTATGTGTCCTTGCCTCGTGTCTCTCATACGGTCCAACTCACGTGTAAACTCTCGCCCCTCTTTTCATCGATCTCACAACCGCACACTGCTCCCCCTATCTAGCTAGTAGCTGGGCCTCTCGCACCACCTCCTAGCTCCATTCTCTCTGTCTATCCGTCTCGCCGGGCCTTATTTGCCTCTAACAAATGGACATACACCGATCGATCTCCCGCTATACATATAGCTCGCTAGGTCCTTATAACTCGTTTTCCCCCACGCGTCGATCGATCTACCTCATTAGTTATGTCTCTCCCTTCCTCCGACAAACAACAATTGATCTACCGATCTAGTTAGGTTTGGTTACCAAACACATGGTTCCCCTTCATCATCCATGGATGTGTCCCGACAGATCTATCACGCACAGGCACACACAGAAACACATCCCCACTCTTATTGATAATATTGCAGTTCCACCCTCAGTTTGTCTAGTAGGCCTCTCCCACCATCTTCGAGAAGCAACTCCATCACCCATCCATCACTCTACCCCTCTCCCTCCCTCTCTCTCTCCTCTCTCTCTGTCCCATCCTATTTCCCGTCCTTCAGTTATGTATGGATGTCGACCGATCTCCCTAGAGACATAGCTGGGTGATGTATACTACACAACCTTCTTCTTGTATACGTTGTTGGGCCTCCAAGTGCAGAGGTTTGTAGGACAGTAGCAAATTTCCCTCAAGTGGATGACCTAAGGTTTATCAATCCGTGGGAGGCGTAGGATGAAGATGGTCTCTCTCAAGCAACCCTGCAACCAAATAACAAAGAGTCTCTTGTGTCCCCAACACACCCAATACAATGGTAAATTGTATAGGTGCACTAGTACGACGAAGAGATGGTGATACAAGTGCAATATGGATGGTAGATATAGGTTTTTGTAATCTGAAAACATAAAAACAGCAAGGTAACTAATGATAAAAGTGAGCACAAACGGTATTGCAATGCTAGGAAACAAGGCCTAGGGTTCATACTTTCACTAGTGCAAGTTCTCTCAACAATAATAACATAATTGGATCATATAACTATCCCTCAACATGCAACAAAGAGTCACTCCAAAGTTACTAATAGCGGAGAACAAACGAAGAGATTATGGTAGGTTCCGAAACCACCTCAAAGTTATCCTTTCTGATCGATCTATTCAAGAGTCCGTAGTAAAATAACATGAAGCTATTCTTTCCATTCGATCTATCATAGAGTTCGTACTAGAATAACACCTTAAGACACAAATCAACCAAAACCCTAATGTCACCTAGATACTCCAATGTCACCTCAAGTATCCGTGGGTATGATTATACGATATGCATCACACAATCAGATTCATCTATTCGAACCAACACAAAGTACTTCAAAGAGTGCCCCAAAGTTTCTACCGGAGAGTCTAGACGAAAACGTGTGCCAACCCCTATACATAAGTTCACGAGCGGAACCTGCAAGTTGATCACCAAAACATACATCAAGTGGATCATGTGATATCCCATTGTCACCACAGATACGCCCATGCAAGACATACATCAAGTGTTCTGAAATCCTTAAAGACTCAATCCGATAAGATCACTTCAAAGGGAAAACTCAATCCATTACAAGAGAGTAGAGGGGGAGAAACATCATAAGATCCAACTATAATAGCAAAGCTCGCGGTACATCAAGATCGTACCATCTCAAGAACATGAGAGAGAGAGAGAGATCAAACACATAGCTACTGGTACATACCCTCAGCCCCGAGGGTGAACTACTACCTCCTCATCATGGAGAACGCCGGGCTGATGAAGATGGCCACTAGTGAGGGATCCCCCCTTCGGCAGGGTGCCGGAACAGGGTCCCGATTGGTTTTTGGTGGCTACAGAGGCTTGCGGCGGCGGAACTCCCGATCTATTCTGCTCCCCGAAGTTTTTAGGGTATATGGATATATATAGGCGAAAGAAGTCGGTCAGGGGAGCCACGAGGAGCCCATGAGGGTGGGGGGCGCGCCCAGGTGGGCAGGCGCGCCTCCCTGCCTCGTGGCCACCTCGTTGCTTCCCTGACGTGCACTCCAAGTCTCCTGGGTTGCTTCCGTTCCAAAAATAACTCTCCCGAAGGTTTCATTCTGTTTGGACTCCGTTTGATATTCCTTTTCTTCGAAACACTGAAACAAGGGAAAAAACAGAAACTGGCACTGGGCTCTGGGTTAATAGGTTAGTCCCAAAAATAATATAAAAGTGTAAAATAAAGCCCATAAACATCCAAAATAGATAATATAATAGCATGGAACAATAAAAAATTATAGATACGTTGGAGACGTATCAGGATCCCCAAGCTTAATTCCTGCTCGTCCACGAGTAGGTAAATGATAAAAACAGAATTTTTGATGTGGAATGCTACCTAACATATTTATCAATGTAATCTTCTTTATTGTGACAAGAATATTCAGATCCATAAAATTCAAGTCAAAAGTTTAATATTGACATAAAAATAATAATACTTCAAGCATACTAACAAAGTAATCATGTCTTCTCAAAATAACATGGCCAAAGAAAGCTATCCCTACAAAATCATATAGTCTGGCTATGCTCTATCTTCATCACACAAAATATTTAAATCATGCACAACCCCGATGACAAGCCAAATAATTGTTTCATACTTTTGATGTTCTCAAACTTTTTCAATCTTCACGCAATATATGAGCGCGAGCCATGGATATAGCACTATAGGTGGAATAGAATGGTGGTTGTAGAGAAGACAAAAAGGAGAAGATAGTCTCACATCAACTAGGCGTATCAACGGGCTATGGAGATGCCCATCAGTAGATATCAATGTGAGTGAGTAGGGATTGCCATGCAACGGATGCACTAGAGCTATAAGTGTATGAAAGCCCAACAAAAGAAACTAAGTGGGTGTGCATCCAACTCGCTTGCTCACGAAGACCTAGGGCATTTTGAGGAAGCCCATCATTGGAATATACAAGCCAAGTTCCATAATGAAAGATTCCCACTAGTATATGAAAATGACAACATAGCAGACTCTCTATCATGAAGATCATGGTGCTACTTTGAAGCACAAGTGTGGTAAAAGGATAGTAGCATTGCCCCTTCTCTCTTTTTCTCTCATTTTTTATTTTTTATTTGGGCCTTTTCTCTTTTTTTATGGCCTCTTTTTTTAGTCTGGAGTCTCATCCCGACTTGTGGGGGAATCATAGTCTCCATCATCCTTTCCTCACTAGGACAATGCTCTAATAATGATGATCATCACACTTTTATTTACTTACAACTCATGAATTACAACTCGATACTTAGAACAAAAATATGACTCTATGTGAATGCCTTCGATGGAGTACCGGGATATGCAATGAATCAAGAGTGACATGTATAAAAATTATGAACGGTGGCTTTGCCACAAATACAATGTCAACTACATGATCATTCAAGGCAATATGACAATGATGAACGTGTCATGATAAACGGAACGGTGGAAAGTTGCATGGCAATAATATCGGAATGGCTATGGAAATGCCATAATAGGTAGGTATGGTGGCTGTTTTGAGGAAGGTATATGGTGGTTTATGATACCGGAGAAAAGGTGCGCGGTATTAGAGAGGCTAGCAATGGTGGAAGGGTGAGAGTGCGTATAATCCATGGACTCAACATTAGTCATAAAGAACTCATATACTTGTTGCAAAAATCTATTAGTTCTCGAAACAAAGTATTACGCGCATGCTCCTAGGGGGATAGATTGGTAGGAAAAGACCATCGCTCGTCCCCGAACGCCACTCATAAGGAAGACAATCAATAAATAAATCATGCTCCGACTTCATCACATAACGGTTCACCATACGTGCATGCTACGGGAATCACAAACTTTAACACAAGTATTTCTCAAATCACAACTACTCAACTAGCATGACTCTAATATCACCATCTTCATATCTCAAAACAATTATCAAGTATCAAACTTCTCGTAGTATTCAATGCACTTTATATGAAAGTTTTTATTATACCCATCTTGGATGCCCGTCATATTAGGACTAAATTCATAACCAAAGAAAATTACCATGTTGGACTCTCAAAATAATATAAGTGAAGCACGAGAGTTCATCTATTTCTTCAAAATAAATCCACCGCCGTGCTCTAAGAGGATATAAGTGAAGCACTAGAGCAAAAGACAAACTACTCCGAAAGATATAAGTGAAGATCAATGAGTAGTTGAATAATTATGTAACTATGTGAAGCCTCTCTACCATTTCAGAATTTCAGATCTTGGTATTTTATTCAAACATAAAGCAAAACAAAAGAAAATAAAATGACGCTCCAAGCAAAACACATATCATGTGGTGAATAAAAATATAGTTCCAAGTAAAGTTACCGATGAACGAAGACGAAAGAGGGGATGCCATCCGGGGCATCCCCAAGCTTAGGATCTTGGTTGTCCTTGAATATTACCTTGGGGTGCCTTGGGCATACCCAAGCTTAGTCTCTTGCAACTCCTTATTCCATAGTCCATCGAATCTTTACCCACTTGAAAACTTCACAACACAAAACTTAACAGAAAACTTGTAAGCCCCGTTAGCGAAAGAAAACAAAACACCACTTCAAGGTACTTTAATGAACTCATTCTTTATTTGTATTGGTGTTAAATCTACTGTATTACAACTTCTCTATGGTTTATAAACTATTTTACTAGCCATAGATTCATCAAAATAAGCAAACAACACACGAAAAACAGAATCTGTCAAAAACACAACAATATGTAGTAATCTGTAACTAACGCAAACTTCTGGAACTCAAAAAATTCTACCAAAATAGGAAGACCTAGATAATATGATTATTGATCTGCTGCAATTGGAATCAGTATTTTATCACGTTCTGGTGATTTTAAACAATTGTTTTCGTGAACAGAAAATTTCTGGAATTTTCAGGAAGATCAAATAACTATCATCCAAGAAGATCCTATAGGTCTTACTTGGCACAAACACTGATTAAAACATAAAACCACATCTAACCAGAGGCTAGATAAAATATTTATTACTAAACAGAACCAAAAAGAAAGAACAAAATAAAAATTGGGTTGCCTCCCAACAAGCGCTAACGTTTAACGCCCCTAGCTAGGCATGATGATTTCAATGATGCTCACATAAAAGATAAGAATTGAAACATAAAGAGAGTATCATGAAGAATATGACTAGAACATTTAAGTCTAACCCACTTCCTATGCATAGGGATTTTGTGAGCAAACAACTTATGGGAACAATAATCAACTAGCATAGGAAGGCAAAACAAGCATAACTTCAAAACTTTAAGCACATAGAGAGGCTTGTTGGAATTATTGCAATTCCTACAAGCATATATTCCTCCCTCATAATAATTTTCAGTAGCATCATGAATGAATTCAACAATATAACCAGCACCAAAAGCATTCTTTTCATGATCTACTTACATAATTTTTTTACTACTCTCCACATAAGCAATTTTATTCTCATGAATAGTAGTGGGAGCAAACTCAATGAAATAACTATCATGTGATTGGAAATTAAGATCAAGATGACAAGTTTCATGGTTATAATTGTCCTTTATAGCATACATATCATCACAATAATCATCATAGATAGGAGGCATGCTTTCATCATAGTAAATTTGCTCATCAAAACTTGGGGGACAAAAAATATCATCTTCATCAAACATAGCTTCCCCAAGCTTGTGGCTTTGCATATCATTAGCATCATGGGTATTCAAAGAATTCATACTAACAACATTGCAATCATGCTCATTCACATATTTTATGCCAAGCATTCTATGTAATTCTTCTTCTAGTACTTGAGCACAATTTTCCTCCCATCATTTTCACGAAAGACATTAAAAAGATGAAGCATATGACGCAACCTTAATTCCATTTTTTGTAGTTTTCTTTTATAGACTAAACTAGTGATAAAAAAAGAAACTAAAAGATTCGATTGCAAGATCTAAAGATATACCTTCAAGCACTCACCTCCCTAGCAACGGCGCCAGAAAAGAGCTTGATGTCTACTACGCAACCTTCTTCTTGTAGACGTTGTTGGGCCTCCAAGTGCAGAGGTTTGTAGGACAGTAGCAAATTTTCCTCAAGTGGATGACCTAAGGTTTATCAATCCGTGGGAGGCGTAGGATGAAGATGGTCTCTCTCAACCAACCCTGCAACCAAATAACAAAGAGTCTCTTGTGTCCCCAACACATCAAATACAATGGTAAATTGTATAGGTGCACTAGTTCGGCGAAGACATGGTGATACAAGTGCAATATTTATGGTAGATATAGGTTTTTGTAATCTGAAAATATAAAAACAGCAAGGTAACTAATGATAAAAGTGAGCACAAACAGTATTGCAATGCTAGGAAACAAGGCCTTGGGTTCATACTTTCACTAGTGCAAGTTCTCTCAACAATAATAACATAATTGGATCATATAACTATCCCTCAACATGCAACAAAGAGTCACTCCAAAGTTACTAATAGCGGAAAACAAACAAAGAGATTATGGTAGGGTACGAAACCACCTCAAAGTTATCTTTTCTGATCGATCTATTCAAGAGTCCGTAGTAAAATAACATGAAGCTATTCTTTCCAATCGATCTATCATAGAGTTCGTACTAGAATAACACCTTAAGATACAAATCAACCAAAACCCTAATGTCACCTAGATACTCCAATGTCACCTCAAGTATCCGTGGGTATGATTATACGATATGCATCACACAATTAGATTCATCTATTCAAACCAACACAAAGTACTTCAAAGAGTGCCCCAAAGTTTCTACCGGAGAGTCAAGACGAAAACGTGTGCCAACCCCTATGCATAAGATCACGAGCGGAACCCGCAAGTTGATCACCAAAACATACATCAATTGGATCACGTGATATCCCATTGTCACCACAGATACGCACATGCAAGACATACATCAAGTGTTCTGAAATCCTTAAAGACTCAATCCGATAAGATCACTTCAAAGGGAAAACTCAATCCATTACAAGAGAGTAGAGGGGGAGAAACATCATAAGATCCAACTATAATAGCAAAGCTCGCGGTACATCAAGATCGTACCATCTCAAGAACACGAGAGAGAGAGAGAGATCGAACACATAGCTACTGGTACATACCCTCAGCCCCGAGGGTGAACTACTACCTCCTCGTCATGGAGAGCGTCGGGATGATGAAGATGGCCACCGATGAGGGATCCCCCCTCCGGCGGGGTGCCGAAACAGGGTCCCGATTGGTTTTTGGTGGCTACAGAGGCTTGCGGCGGTGGAACTCCCGATCTATTCTGCTCCCCGAAGTTTTTAGGGTATACGGATATATATATAGGCGAAAGAAGTCGGTCAGGGGAGCCACGAGGAGCCCATGAGGGTGGGGGGCGCGCCCAGGAGGGCAAGCGCGCCTCCCTACCTCGTGGCCACCTCGTTGCTTCCCTTACGTGCACTCCAAGTCTCTTGGATTGCTTCTGTTCCAAAAATAACTCTCCCAAAGGTTTGATTCCGTTTGGACTCCATTTGATATTCCTTTTCTTCAAAACACTGAAACAAGGGAAAAAACAGAAACTGGCACTGGGCTCTGGGTTAATAGGTTAGTCCCAAAAATAATATAGAAGTGTAAAATAAAGCCCATAACATCCAAAACAGATAATATAATAGCATGGAACAATAAAAAATTATAGATACGTTGAAGACGTATCACTGGGTCTCTCCTTCTCAACACATATACGAGTCGTTCTACCTCTATAGTTAGGCCTCTCCCTACCCTCCCCCCACCCCCTCGCAAACACACACACACACACACACACATCGATACATCGAGCGCTCTAGTCATGTCTCCCTGCCACACACAAACTTGACGTGTGCCCTCTGACGTTCCAGTAGCTAGGTCAGTCGCCCTATATCTTTGACTTGCACACACACACAATTTCGATGCCTCTCTTCATCGATCTGGCACCCACCCACTTGATCCTCTCTTCGACTCTATCGATATCTATGACCCCTCCCTCTCTTCTCGTGGATCGCCCGACCCTCTACATATGATATGGATAGGCCTCCATTTCACACACATTGCATGCAAAATTTTGTTTGAGATGTCATCGACACATATTCCCACAAATACATTCACGAAATCAACCTCCCCCCAAAACAAAAAACACTCACGAACGCACAAGCCATTTGTCTAGGTTTGTATCTCTCACACACACCCACGTAGGTGGGGGACGTGCACGAAGAGAAGAGGTGCATGCACACGCACGTACTCCCGTCTCTTTCCCAACCACACCCGCGCGGGTACACGGCGGAGCTCATTTCTGTACGAAAAGGCAGCCCACGTGGTAACTTGACACGTGTACTGGTTGTCCACTAGATGGACGGAGGATTGTCTACCACGGGTGAACAAACAAATTGCGACTTGACGTGTTATGTTAAAAAAGAGGCAAGCCATGTGGGGCCTACCTTAGAGGCAAGGCTCTATACACTGGAGTACTTTTGATGTGTCCCGTCAACTCGTAGAACGAGGAGAAGCTTGCTTAGTACGCCGTCACCCCCGCCCACAGGTGCGGTGGCTCACAGGATGAGGTGATGCTTGCTTACTACGCCTTACGCCCGCTCCCTCGCCCACGCGCGCGGTGGCTCGCAAGACGAGGAGAAAATTTTACTAGTACTCTCTCCGTTTACTCCTCGTCCCTACCTTGGTTAGAGAGATTATCATATTGTTTGGAATATATGTCCTTTAGTAGATTTCAATATGAACTACTAGTACATACTCCAAACACTGATGTATATAGACGTATTTTAGAGTGTAGATTCACTCATTTTGCTCCGTATGTAGTCCATATTGAAACAGACGTAATAGTACGCACTCTCCCTCGCCCCTCGACCCTCGGCACGTGGTGGACGTGCAGCAATTCATTCGGTCTCACATAGCCAGAACGATATATACTGCAGTACCATTATTGCTCGACTTCCCGAAGAGGCGAAGAGCCAATCGCAAGGTTAATAGTTTGGAGATGCCAAGCGCAAGGTTTATAGGAGAACGAGTATTAGGTACCGCGTCATTTATAAATAAAGTTTTTTTTCTTCAGTGGCACGTACGCAATATAAATAGGTTCATATGGAGAGAAAAGAAAACCGCTCCATTTTATACATAGGCAGGACGAGCCTACACGGTTGCTTGCTGGGGTTGCTCTCTTCAGTTTTCACACTCTCTCGCACAAAACCACCGTGGCCACATCTCTAACATCCTGGCGGATCACGTCCGCCGGGGGAAGGGTTGATGCTTAGTGTAGATGCGGTCTCTGTCGCCGACGGCAAAAACCCACTGTCGGCACGTCCCGATACGGGGTCCCCGCCATTCTCTCTCACAAAGCCGGTGAGGTTGCCTTTGTCCATTGCTCACTGCCGACGTGGGTAGTTGCCTCCTCCCGCCACCCTCCTCTAGGTTGAGCTATGTCCCGACATCCCTCAGGTACAACTCCCTTTACAGCCGGCTTGCACCACTGCTCCAGCTGCCCACATCACTCCATGTGGATATTTCTCTACTTCTTTGCCCCGCACATACCTCTACTGGCTTCTACGTACTGTATTTGTGATGAGTTTATGTCTCATCAACTAGTCCCAGTAATCTTATTTTAATCAGCTTCTTCAATTTCTTTGTCACAGGGATGCTCATCTCAATTTTGGTGAAACTGCACAAAATGATCCGATGGTCGAAGGGTTGCAAACTTCATTTCTTAGGAAGAGCCGACGTTGCCAGCAAATTAAAGCCTGGTTAGGGTTTATGGTTCAAGGGCTAGGGACTGCATGGATCGTTTTTTTCTTTAGCTGTCTCTATTTGTATGGCTAGCGACTGCATGAGTAGTAGTAGTACTGTACGCCTTACACCCGCTCCCTCGCCCATGCGCGCTGTGGCTCGCAGGACAAGGAGGAAATTTTATACTCCCTTCGTTTACTCCTCGTCCCTACTACCTTGGTTAGAGAGATTATCATATTGTTTGGAATATATATGTCCTTTAGCAGATTTCAATATGAACTACTAGTACATACTCCAAACTGTCGGATGTGGGGTTCCGGCAAACCCTTAAGGTACGAACTCTGGGGTGCGCGCGAAGTCTTTCCCTCCTACCGATCCACGCCCTAGCTCACTAAGATCTCGCGAACGAACTCAACAGATTCGCAACACAGAAAGACACGAGATTTATACTGGTTCGGGCCACCGTTGTGGTGTAATACCCTACTCCAGTGTGGTAGTGGTGGATTGCCTCTTGGGCTGATGATGAACAATACAAGGGGAAGAACAACCTCCTGAGGTTGAGGTGTTCTTGTGCTTGGTGAACTGGTGGATGAGAACCCCTCCCTACTCTGGTGGCTAGCTCTACTTATATAGGCCATGGTCCTCTCCCCAAATATTGAGCGGGAAGGGAGCCAACAACGACGGACGAATTTGAAGGGGGACAACTAGTACAAGCTATCCTGACAAAAGTGGTCTTTGCCTGCGAAAGGCTCTGGTGGTGACGCCGTCTTGGGCTCCACGATGACGTCCGTCCTGCTGTCCTTCTGGTCTTGGTCTCGTTGCACCGATAAGGCAACCTTTGCCTGATGCCTCGGTACTCCTCGCCTGTGCTCGCCTCCTTAGCACCAAAGAGGAAACAAGGACGCTGCGCGCGCTGGCGCCCGCCTGGTGCCGATCGTCATGGATCACGTCACGAGAGCCTCGTGAGGTTTTCCCCGCCTTGATGTCTCCGCTCCTCGTGAGCCTGCCTGGCTAGGCCACTCCTGAGGAGGTCTTGCATCGTCCGCCTCGCGAGGGTCTTGGATGCCTTGTTGATGAAGATGGGCCATACGGCCCGCTGACTTACCCACGCCGTGGGCCGCAGGCAAGCAAGTCTGGGGACCCCCGTTCCCAGAACGCCGACAGTAGCCCCCAGGCCCAAGGTGCACTCGGGCTTGGCTTCGCGGCGAAGCCAAGAGTCAAGTACGGAGCGCCGCGGGCCCCAAAAGCCTGCGGCCTCGGTTGACGCGTGGCGGTTGATTGGATGTGGGCGTCTCCGCTCCCCCACACTGCCTTTGAACCCGCCTGGCTATGCGGTCCCCGCATCTCACACAGTTATTCCTCCACCGCCTACGCCCTGCTTCCCCAATCTCCCTGCTTCCTCGAGACTCTGCTTCTCTTCTCCAATCTGACCTGCCCTCTGCCCGCTTCGTTGCCATGCCGCTGAAACAAGTAGATAAGGGAAAGAAGCCCTTGTCTCCGCCAAGCGCTCCTCCGGCCGTTGAGCCGGCACTAGGTCGATCCCGAGTGCTCAATGACGAGGCCATGGACAAGGTGCGTCAGATGCTGGCTTCTAGCTTCAACGAGTGGGGAGAGATGGTGGCTTGGCCTGCGTCTCGCACTCGCATTGCTCGGGCAGCCACTGAAGTCCCAATCTTCATAGACGCCCTCTGGCTGGCCTGATTCCTTCCTTCTCCGCCTTCTTCAATGCGGTTCTCGAGCATTATCAGATCCACATGTTGCACCTTGACCCTCAATCTGTGACCCTTCTTGCTGTTTTCGCCTTCTTGTGCGAAGCCATGGTGGGCATCGCTCCCTCGGTGGCCCTTCTCCGCCATTTCTTCTCGTTGCATCTAGCTGATCCTTGTCAGAGCTCGTGGTGTGTGAGCTTCCAGGCCGTGGCCGCGATGGCCGGCGCGGGGATTGACTTCGAGCTTCCTTCATCCATGAGCGAGTTCCGTACACGATGGGTGTTTGTTGACGCCGGCGTGCTCAGCCCCCTGCTCCAAGTTCCGGCGTGGCCTGCTGTTCCAGACTCCGGCTGGGGCCATCAAAAGCTCACGAGCCCCCGCCTTGCTCCCGTCTGGGCTAGGTTGAGGAGGTTGAAGGATCGCGGCATGACTGCGCCTATGGTGGTGAAGGAGTTCGTCAAGCATCGAGTCGCACCACTTCAGCACCATTCCCACCCAATGTGGGACTTGCTCAACAGTCAGGACCATATGAGGTTTCAGGAGAAGGGGCTTCCTCTTACGACGCGGCAAATGGTGCTTGCGGTCCTATCGGGTGTCCCTCTGCCGGACGACATGCCCAGGAATAGCTGCCTGCTGTACCGCTGTGAGAACAAAGCCGCATTTTCCACGAGCATGCCTTCCTTTGATGAGTGGGGGCTGCGCCCAATCGGCCTGGTGGGCTCCTGCGAGAACCCCATCGACGTGGTTCCCTTCCTCGCCGCCGGTGCCGAGCTCGCCCCAAGTGAGGGTGCAGGAGGGCGAGCTCCGACGGGGGCCGGTGGCTCGAGTGCTGCAGAGCACATGCTGAGTGGTGATCTCGGGGCGTCATCCTCGGGAGCTTGCGACCCCTCTCCTGAGGCGTTGGTCACTAAGGAGACGCGGCATGCGGCTCCCGAGGCCAAGGCTCCAGGAGCCTCGGGAGGTTGTGGTGAGACGGTGCTTGGCTGTTCGCCGCAGCCGGGCACCCCTGAAGCTGTCCTTCCCAGCTCTTCTTCGGCCCCGCTGCGCACCGGCCGTCACGTCCAGTGCTTCGGTCGTCTTTGTGTGGACTTCGAGGAGCTCCGTAAGAGGAAAGGATCCCCTAGCGGCAGCAGTATCTTTGAGCCGTTGAAGCGACGAAAGTACATCGTCATCGACATGTAAGTATCTTATTGTCATGGCTTCTTGCGTGCAGTCTTCTTATCCTGACGTCAGTCCTTCAGGGCTCCTTCCGCTGAAGCTGCTGCGTCTCCTGAGAAGCGTCCTCCCCCTTCCTCGACTCCCCCATCGACCTCAAGCGTTCCTGGTCCACTTGCCGCCCCTGGAGCAGGGTCGGTTGAGGGAGCGTTTATGCCTTCGTGGCGCGCTGAGCCTGCGGCTTTGTCACCCCTCCCCAATGGTCTGGTGTGGAGCTTGGCGGGCATGCCCGAGACCCCTCCTTTGGTCATGGACAGTAGTTGGTTGGCTTCGGTCTTCGATTCCTCTTCAAGCAGCGGGCCCCGATTGGCTTGGGCTCCTCGCGAGGACTGGATGACGTCAGGTGCAGCGCCAGCCCTCAGGCCCCTGCCGAGAGGTAGTGCGCCTCTTGGTGCCCCACTCGCAGCCCCGAGGTGGAGGACGAGGTGGACCGGGCGTTCGAGCTTGAGCGCGGGCGGAGCATAGTTTGTCACAAGCTCTTCTAGGAGGCAATGGGTGCAATGAACCGACTTGGTGAAGAGCTCGCAGGGGTCGACTCGCGCCTTGAGGCCGAAGGTCTCCGGTTGGCGGAGGAATGGCGCAAGCTGAGGGTGGCTACCAACCTCGGCCGCTACCAGCGTGATCTTGACAATGCGAAGGCTGAGGCGTCCCTCAAGGTTTCCCGCGAGGCTTGCTCCCGGGCCTTGGAGGAGGCTCATGAGGCCGACCGCCGTCGCGAGGCCGCGGAGAAGCGCGCGTGGGAGCTCCACACCTGGAGCGCATCCCTAGAGCAGCAGGTGGAGGCGCGCAGAGCCGCCCTTGCGTCGCTGGGGGGGACACCTGCCGAGGAGGAAGAGGTCCGGAAGCGCGAGGAGGCGTTGGCGCTGGCGGCCGTGGAGCGCAGCCTCGAGCTTGAACAATTGGAGACGAGGGAGCGTCAAGTTACCCAAGCAGAAGATGTCGTCGGGGTTCGCGAGGCGAGGGTCCAGGAGGAGGTGGACCGCCGGGTGGCTGAGGTTCACGCAAAACTGGAGGGAAGGTATGACTTGAAGTTGAAGCTCGGAGGTACGGAGGGTGCGGCCAGGGCTGTTTCCCTCAGGCCCAGGTTGGACGAGGCTGAGAGGCGTGCGGAGGCCACGACTGCCGCCCTGGTCATGGCACATGCGGACTTGGCCTCCGCCCGCGCCGAGCTGCTTTCTCTTCGGGAGCAGGTCGATGACGCCGACGCCATCGCACGGCAAAACAGGGAGGAGGTGCTCCAACGTCGGACGCTGGAGCGCGAGCACGCTCCTATGCTTCAGGATCTCCGGAACAGGGCCAATACCGCACTGGGCTACATCTGCGACGAGAATGCTCTTGCCCCCCACTCGAATGACTATGCCAGCCACCTGACCTTCTTCACCGACGTGGTGACGCGCCTGGAAACCCGGTCTGACAGGGCTCGCCGGCTCGTGGAGGAGAGAAGTCGGGGCCTGCTCAGGCGCGCGTTCTCCCGTGTCTTCAGCCACCTCAGGAACACCTTCCCCGACTTCGATGCCGCCATTGCCCCCGTACCGCAGGCCGTCCGGGGCGATCTAGCGCGGTGGGTGGAGGACAACGTGGACGCGCTGGTCAGAGCCTTTGCCTCTAACGACGACGCGGTGGTGGTCGCCGTAGACGAAGGCGACGTGGTTGATGACGGCGACGGTGGCGTCGCCGAAGGCGGCGATGGTGCCGGCGAAGACGACGACGACGCGAGTGACGCGTGCGAGGGCGATGTAGCGAGTGACATATCTGGTTGATCTCATGTCCCCCTGTCATTTTACCCTATACCTAAAAACTCGGGCGTGGCCCTTGGAAAACTTGTAAGAGCATTTTGAGAGGGGAAGCCCCTCATGTAACCAGGTTGCAGCCATTACTTTCCTATGCGGTACTGAATCTGTGCCTTCATGGACTCATGAGTCCGAGGGCGAGTTCCCCGCCGTGGTTTACCTTAGTCAGCGCCAGCCTTGAGTTGGGTAATGAGGCTACGAGTTTCTAAGAATCCTGCGGAGCTTGTTGACCTGTCAGAAGGGGGCCCCGCAAGAGGCAAGCGCCAGCTGCAGCGTTAGCGCGCGCTCGGCGCGCGTGTGCTTCGCGCAGTCCCGCTCGCGAGGGGCTGATGAGGGGAAGGCGACGGACATGAGTCCCAGACTAAACGAAATCTAGAAAGCAAGAAACTGCTCAAACGAGAAGAGGCACCCCCCGCGCGCATCGACAAAAACTCGGCTTCAACTTAAATCCAGATCCAGAAAGCAAAGCTACAGAAAGAGAGATCCAAAGCAAATGGCCGCGTCCGGCACCTAGTCTAGTCTTCTGGTCTTCAAGTCTTCTCACCAGCACGGAGCTAAGTGCTGCCACTAGGCGTGGGAGGGAGCCCCAGGGCCTGAGGCCGGCACCCCTGAGATTCCGGGGCGTGTACAACCCCAACTCATTATTACGTGCGAGTGTCACGGGCGGCGAGCTTCACAGGCACTGGGCCTTCTTCATAGGTACCGTCCTTGCTTCATATCGCCAGACGAGGGCCCCGCCTTGCGCCACCCTCGACCACCTTTGAGTCGACCGGCAACCTGGATGACACAAAGGGGGGAAAGGGGACGCCAGCGGTGCCCTCGGCGACCACAGGTCCTCTGCCCGGGGAAGGGTCGTCGAAGCCTCCCCGACAGAGGGCCTACCTCCGGGTGTCCCCTGGCTTCGCGCGCCGTGGGGAGGGGCCTGGCTCCCGGCCCCTCTCCTGCAGCCCCCAACACGATCCCCCTGGCGTCAGGGAGGCCGCCGAGCTAGGGCCACCGGCCGTTGTGGTGATCTGTTCCTCCTGCGACTCATGGTTAGCGTAAGCTTGCTCCTGAGGGATTAGGGGTACCCTGTAGTGGTCGTTGCACACGCGGTCGTGGTGGTTCCCCGGCGGCTCCTGGAAGGCTTCGGCTCCTAGCGCCCCTTCTTCCCAATCTTCTCCATGAACGAGCCGGGGCCGTCCTCCCGTGTGTACTCCTGGTCCATTATGCGGGGCACGTAGGCTTCCCGGGCTGTTACCCCGAACACCTCGCCGTAGTGCCCCACACTCCATGTTGCCCGGCCCAGCGTGGTGTCCTGAGGATAGTAGCGCGACATCTCGCCGGGACCATGGGGGGCGACACTTGTGCCCGTGCTTGTCGCGGGCGGTATGGGGGCGGCGGAGCCCTCGGCATCGCCGGCCGCGCTGGTGTTGACGAAGCCCCCATGCATGCCCGACGGCGCGTGGTTGCGGTGAGGCCCGCCATGAGGCCCCATAACGGCCTAAGAAGGGAGCCGATAGCAGAAAGGCGGCGCTCCCGAGGCCGCCGCGTCCAGCAGCTCGGCAACGCGTTCCAGCAGCGCGTCCCGGCCGCTCTCCATCAGCCGGCACCGCAACAGCTCCCTTGCCATGGTGAGTGCTACCCGCATGTTTGCCTGCTCTCCCCGCGAGTGCGGCGCCGTTGCCGCGGCGTGGCTTGCTGCCCTTGCAGCGGCTCGTACCTGTCGTGGAGTGAGAGTGGACGACGCCTGGCCACGCCGCTCGCGCCCCGCAGCGTTGGACAGCGCCCGCGCCGCCTGGAGCGCGGGGTCGAGGTCTTCATGAGCAGGCATCGTCGCCCAGGCCGGCCAGGCTGCCCAGCGGTCGGAGTCAGCTCTTGGGTCGCCGGACATCTTGACCGTGGAGCGTTGGCAAGTCGATTGTCGAGGAAGAAGCTCCGGCGCACCCCTACCTGGCGCGCCAAATGTTGGATGTGGGGTTCCAGCAAACCCTTAAGGTTCAAACTCTGGGGTGCGCGCGAAGTCTTTCCCTCCTACCAATCCATGCCCTAGCTCACTAAGATCTCGCGGACGAACTCGACGGATTCGCAACACAGAAAGACACAAGATTTATACTGGTTCGGGCCACCGTTGTGGTGTAATACCCTACTCCAGTGTGGTGGTGGTGGATTGCCTGTTGGGCTGATGATGAACAATACAAGGGGAAGAACAACCTCCTGAGGTTGAGGTGTTCTTGTGCTCGGTGAACTGGCGGATGAGAACCCCTCCCTACTGTGGTGGCTAGCTCTACTTATATAGGCCCTGGTCCTCTCCCCAAATATTGAGCGGGAAGGGAGCCAACAACGGCTGGCGAATTTGAAGGGGGACAACTAGTACAAGCTATCCTGACAAAAGTGGTCTTTGCCTGCGAAAGGCTCTGGTGGTGACGCCGTCTTGGGCTCCACGATGACCTCCGTCCTGCCGTCCTTCTGGTCTTGGTCTCGTTGCACCGATATGGCAACCTTTGCCCGATGCCTCGGCACTCCTCGCCTATGCTCGCCTCCTTAGCACCAAAGAGGAAACAAGGATGCTGCGCGCGCTGGCGCCCGCCTGGTGCCGATCGTCATGGCTCACGTCATGAGAGCCTCGTGAGGTTTGCGCCACCTTGATGTCTCCGCTCCTCGTGAGCCTGCCTGGCTAGGCCTCTACCGAGGAGGTGTTGCGTCGTCCGCCTCGCGAGGCTTGGCCCCTCGCGAGGGTCTTGGATGCCTTGTTGATGAAGATGGGCCGTACGGCCCGCTGACTTAGCCACGCCGTGGTCCGCAGGCAGGCAAGTCTGGGGACCCCCGTTCCCAAAACGCCGACAAAAACACTGATGTATATAGACATATTTTAGAGTGTAGATTCACTCTTTTTGCTCTGTATGTAGCATAAAGTTGAGACACTTATTTTCGAACGGAGGGAGTACATATTTGCTATGATCTGTCAATCATTGAGATGCAGTAGCATGCATGTTAGTCTCCTTTGTATTTGATGAAATGTTGCAACGGGCAACCTTGGATGCAGGATACATGTAACAGAAGCTGGAAGCTTCATAGCATTGTACTATCTCGCTGATAAATTACAGTACGTACTATACAAGTACTTCCTCTGTTCCTAAATATAAGTCTTTGTAGAGATTTCACCATGAACCACATACGGATGTATATAGATGCATTTTAAGTGTAGATTCATTCATTTTGTTCCGTATGTAGTCCACCTAGTGGAATCTCTACAAAGACTTACATTTAGGAACGGAGGGAGTACTATGTAAAGAGTTAGGTGTCGCACGGTGTCCAGAAAATATGGTGATAGTGTGAGGTGGGCCATGTAATCACTGAGCCTGCGTGTTTTCACTGCTCTTGCACTCCTCCACCGTAAGAATGGAGAAAATTGTAATCTAGTAGTACCTCCTTTCACCGAGAGCGTGGGACATCCAGTAGTCCTACCACCTCAGTAATAAAGACCAATGAGCCATCAAATCACATAGACCCAGCAGTAAGTTCGACGGACGAAGCAACCATCACTCTTGAATCCGCTTCTCCCTTCAACGCAGGCGCCAGTGAGAGGTCGCGTCCGCTCGGCCCGGGCATGAATGCGGCACCAATTCTTTGGAGCGGCACTGACCGTTTCGGGCGGGAAGCGCGCGCGGGCGATGGAGGGGCTTTGGGTGGGCCAGGCTGGTCAGGAGCGGGAGCCGCCCTCTTCTTCATATCTTGCTTGATATTGGTTTCATAATGAAAAGAGGAAGGAGTGTCGAAGCGATGTCGCTTCTCTGCTCTCAGCTCTTTGCTCGAGATGATGTGATCTGATCGATCAGTCTAGAATCTGTAACCGAAAAGAGATTTCCTTATCAGCAAGCCAGCTTTCATTCCTACTTTTGATGAAAGAAAGGTCAGTTGCTGCCGACAAGTCGACTAAATTTCATGGGCGTGGCAGTTGTCCGCCCATCCCTACCGGACGCGCAGAAACGAGAGGATGCACCGATTCTCGTGGGTAAAATCATACACTACACACCATCTCTCTATAGGAGTAGGTCGATCTGTCACTCTCTCTAACACACACATGTTGTTAAACACACACACGCACACGCACACGCACACACATGTTCATAGAATAGGAAAATCGTGCGAGTGTGAAGCCACATGAAGTGAGATACAAATGGAGTACGTACAAGAAGAGAAGAGGCATCTCATAGTTGTTTGGATTAATTGTTGCGTTGAGACAGAAATCAGGGCTTTGATTGGAGGAATGACCGGTCAAGTTTCTCCTTCTCCTCCAATCTGCTTGCACCTTGGTCCCGCTGCACCTTCTAACGTGACTTATTACACCTAGACGGAGGGAGTCGTACGAGATACGGTGGCACACTGACTTAGGTCGAATACAAGTGCCCAAAATTGTGTGCATGTTATAATAAGGATTCACTTAAAACAGTACGTGAGCGAACAGAGGGATCAATTGGACAGTGTTCCCGAGCAGTAGCGAGATGTGTGAGGTAAGATACACCGCTGGCGCTTTTATTTTTTCTTATTAATTTGTTTGTTTCACCCTCTGACTGGTGGGACCCAACGTACTACGTGGAGTGAGGTAAGGTGACTAAGGCTGCATTATTTCTGCACCACTGTGGATAGTCTTACCACCAAAGCCACATGACACGATTATGATTTAAATACCAATGACTCCCACACACAAAAAACACGACATGCTTGTCACACGAATGGAGGAATGTATAAAAGGTTATTTTCCTCTCGTTGAACATAACGGGAGGGTTGTGTAGCTGGTTAGCCTATTCGCTCATCAAACTTGAGCTCTCGGGTTCGATAACTACACTTGAGAATAATTCATGCCAGGAGGATTCTTTGACTGGTCAAAATGGATGGATACGGAGCTATACGATCTCGTAGTGACCGTATAATCACCTCATCACGTATAAGCTGCAGCCTTGGCGCTTGTTTTCTAGGGTTTGCACTCTTCACACTCTCTCCAGTATATATATACACGCTGGAGCCTCAGCGCTTGTAGTTGCTCTCTTCACACTCTCTCACCCTCTCCAGATCTAAACAAGACTTCGTTGGCCTCTCTCTCTCCCCTCACTGCTGGTCTGCTTGTAGTTGCTCTCTTCACACTCTCTCACCCTCTCCAGATCTAAACAAGACTTCGCTGGCCTCTCTCTCTCCCTCACTGCTGGTCAAAGAGCCGGCAGGATCTGTCCGCCGGGAAGGGAAGGAGGCTTAACGCTGTCGCCCTCGGCGAGGGAGGGAATCCACTACCGGCGCAGCTGTTCACTTTCACCCAGCGGCGGCGCGGGAGGGCCTCCGACCCCTTCTTCTTCGCCGCCGTACATAGTGTGGGTCGAACGGCCTCCGGTCGCCCACCGAACCACACCCCAAGAACCTTAAGGTATAATTTACTTATTCCACATGCATTGCTCTAGCTGCATGTGGGCTTTTTCCGCTTCTGCACTCAAATCTAGGTGTTGGATCAAACAGGAAAGTAGTGGGGAAAGTTGTATACCATGAATCTAGGACATGGTTCAAAGAGGAAAGGAATGTGGGAAAGTAGTGGGAAAAGTTGTATAGCATGAATCTAGGACGTGGTTCAAAAAGGAAAGGAAGGGGGAAAGTAGTGGGGAAAGTTGTATCACATGAATCTAAGACGTGGTTCAAAGAGGACAGGAATGGGGGAAAGTAGTGGGGAAAGTTGTATAGCATAAATCTAGGACGTGGTTCACAGAGGAAATGAAGTGGGGAAAGTACTAGTACAGACTGGCTGTCCAGCACCTACGTTGGTCGAAAAGGGAAAACAATGACAAATGCAGTACACACATCTGTACAAACTGATCTTTTGTTTTAGGGGACAAGGCTGTAGAGTTTGAGAAGGACTAGATTTGCTGCACTCACATAGGGAAAGGTGTCTAAAGATAACAAAACAGGGACCAACACAAATATGCTCCTTGGTTGCTTGTTCTTTGTTGCAACAGACTATGCATCACCCCAGTACATCGGTAGATGCACATGGTGCTGGTGCGTCCACTGTCCCGTGCAACTCTTTAGCTGTTGTTAATCTAAGGCCCTGTTTGGTTAAAAACTCCCTAGTCCCTACCTGCTTGGTTCCAGGGACTAAACATGGACCAGAAGTTATTAAATGACATGCTAAAAGACCATGTTACCCCTGGTAGTGAACTAATAGAGACAAGGTGCGATGCGTGGCAGGGGTAACTGTTGGAAAAAGTCCCAAAAAGACTCTCCCTCGGGGTCTTCTTTCTTTAGTCCCAAATGCCCACTTTTAGTCCCTAAAAGTCCCTCCTGTTTGGTTTAGATGGGACTGACACGGAGTTTTTTTAGTCCCTCCACCAAAATGTCCCTGTAAACAAACTGTGACACCCAAGTTTTTATTTGGATTTTTCAAAAGATTTTTTTTCATTTGACTTGAGGGGAGTGATTTAAAATTTTCCTTTAAGAGAAGTCTCCCTCTCAAATATTTTTTTTATGGCAAAAGTTTTATTTGGATTCACCCAAGATCTGTCTTTGGTCTTGGAGGTTCTTGCTTTTCATTTGGACTCAAGACCAAATGTTTTTCTTTTGGGGAAAACAACTTTTAAAAATCTTTTTGGAAATGCACTATGGCTTTTGGAAAACTCCTTTGCCACTTTCAACAATTCCTTCTTGCCATGGCCTTAGTGCAAATCCTCTCTCCTAACCCTTCCCTCACCTTGTATCATGATCTGCATCAAATCCAACAAGTTGGACCTCCCCATGTGATCATTTCCATTTGAATCTTATTTAAACAAATTTCTGTCTTCTATCCTACTACTTGGAGGTTTACAAAGAAACTCCATTTTCTGTTTTGATTTTTGCCCCCATACCAACTCTCCTCCCTAGTCCTTTGAGCCCTCAACCAAGATCCATGAAGATCCACTGGTCTTCAGTTCAAAATTTTCAAACTACACTTGCTGCAAGTTTGGACCAGATTTGTCAAATTTGGTGAAATTCATTCAAAACCTTCTCCAAAAATTCCAAGTAACATCAGGCAGCCTCTGGGTGCATTGAGTGGTCATCTCACCAAGTTACAGCTCCAGAAAAATTCATCTCATTGCAAAATCTCTCTGTCGAACACCTGCAGTGCATGGTCATGTCATGTTCAAAAAGTTCAGAGATTCAGTCAGTGGCCTGCTTTCGTTTTCTTCAGAGAAGGACGTCGATCTCGCCAGTGCCTCTACGTCGCCTTGCTCCTCGTCCCCTCCCCCTTGTTCCTGCACCGCACGAACGCCTGGCGCCTTGCGGGCGTCGGCGACGAGCAGCAGAAGGTGCGCCGCCCCGTGACCGACGCCGGCGGCGGCTTTGCGGGCGCCAGCGGGAGACACGGCGCCGACGACGCCACCCAGCGCCGCCCAAACCACCGGAGCCCGCCGCGTGGCCTTCCACTCCCCCGAATACGCTGCCACTCTCGTCGTGAACCGCAGGGCGCGGAGCGCGCTCTCTGCCGCCGTTGAGCCCGTGCGGTCACCTCACCGTGGACCGACGCCATTACGCGAAGACCGTCTCCGTTTAGCTGTGAAACGACTCCGGTAACCTCCACTGATGCTGCCTGGCCGCTCAAACCACCTGCCAATCCACTGCTCTGCCGTAATCGCTCGCCGGAGATTCTCCTTCACGGCCACCCCGTCGATCTGCCTATAAATAGAGGCCCAGAGCTTCGACTCGAGCACCCACCATCCCTACACTCCCCCTAGAGCACGCCTAGCCACTGGAAGGGCCCCGAGGAGGTCTCCTTCCTCGACTCCGGCCGCCGCGACCCGCCACGGGATCCAGCCCGATTCGCCCCCGTGTGTGCTCCTCCGCCTCCATTCTCTTACCAGTAGCTTCACCATGCATCCCTCTTTCTGACCCGCACTTCAATTTGAAGCTTGCAGCCCTCCACCGGAGTTCCCCATCCTCACCCGAGCCACCGTCCGCCGGAGAAAGTGTCGCCGTTGACGTGGTACTCCCCGTTGGACGAGTCCACCACCCACCGACGCGGAAGAAGACGCTGAAGCTCTTGGTACCCTCCGTTTCTCCTAACTCGCCGTGGTTCGACGCCGGCGTCCACCGCAGTCTTCGGGCGCCGGCGAGCTTTTCAAACCTGACATGTGGACCCCGCGTGTCAGCCTCTATTTTATTCCACCTTGAACCGTTTTCTGTTGAAGCCTTTGGGCAAATACGTTTTCTCCTTTGCGCTTGCGCATTCCCAATCGAACCGTTTTCTGTTTTCTCATTTAAAACCCTGGAACTTTTCTGTTTCATTACAGATAAGTCCCTGGACAGAAACCTTTATAACTTTTTAATAAAAAGGAATTTTTGAGTGATTCTTTTTCTGAAAATCTTCAAATTTTGTCTAGTTTTTTATGGGATTTATTTGAAAAATATTTGGAAAAGTTTCTGTGCACCCATTGGTTTTCACGTTAGTACCCGTTTCGTGATTGCCGTAGGTTCCGGAAGAGGTGACGGAGCCGCGAACTTCGCCGAGCTAGACTCCGACTTCTCCGAACCAGGCAAGCATGTTTTGAACATTTGATATGACAGATGTTTTACATGTTCACTTGAGAGTTTGTGCGTGGCATATGAGTGTCGGTACATACCTCGTTGCTTGTAAGGCAACGACCCGGTTGTTCCAAAGTCGCGATGATCTCTGATGAGAGATGGCCTAATCATGTGGTGACATGAAGGGCAGCAAGGTGGTACTGTTGTAGCATACCAGCCTTGCGTCATCCGACTTTCTCCGACGTTAACGTGGTTGGAGCTTCGTTATCGTTCTTTTCCCGCATGTTCCAAAGTTGCGATGATCTCTGATGAGAGATGGCCTAACCATGTGGTGACATGAAGGGCAGCAAGGTGGTACTGTTGTAGCATACCAGCCTTGCGTCATCCGACTTTTCCGACGTTAACGTGGTTGGAGCCGTGTTACCGTTCTTTCCCCTTCCATGCTACCACATGTCTCATTGCCAGGATGCGGTTTAGTACGTTGGTAACCTCTTTCCGTGTACACACCAAACAGAGAGGCCGGCATGATGGTACCTTGGCCCAGGATTAAAGCCAGTCATCCGGTCAGGGGGCATGGGTGTTTCCGGTTGGGACCGAGAAGGGGGGCACCCCCTTAGAGCGCGCGTATAAAAATTTGATCCCATGCTACGCGAGGTTGTAGCCTCCCCGTCTCAAGGTTTTTCTTGAACGTCGCCGAGGGTGATCCCTGGCTTCGGATGGTTGAATTGGGTGTGTACTGGTTAGACGTGTTTCTTCCAAAACACCGTAGACGGAACTAGTCCCCGTGACTACTGAAATCCGTTGGCTGTGGTTAAGTACAAACTCTGCAGAGTCAATTCTTTCCAAATCATCGTATCCATGACCAAGTAATGAAAACATTATATCCATATCTATCCGTGTGAAAAACTTGTCCCCGGTGAACAAGCTCAGTGGTAAATCCAGTTTTATTGTTACTCCTGTGGATGGACTAACTTTATATTCGTCGCATGCTTGTGATAATTTATGTTTCCGAACGATTGTATTATTGAGCTGTGATATAAGCCCTTTATGTGACGTCGCGCAGACGTCCGACTGTGGCGTGTACGTGTTTCTTACTTTATATATATAAGCCCTTTATGTGATGTCGCACAGACGTCCGACTGTGGCATGCACTGTCTTTATTTTCTGTTGCAAGCCCTTTATGTGGTGTCGCCTCGACGCCCGACTGTGGCATTATTATTCTGCATTTTCCGCTCGAGGAGTCTTTCAGACACTCGCTTGGCACCAGCATCATTATTCCGCATTTTCCGCTCGAGGAGTCTTTCAGACACTCGCTTGGCACCTGTATTATTATTCCGCATTTTCCGCTCGAGGAGTCTTTCAGACACTCGTTTGGCACCAGTATTACTATTCTGCAGTTTCCGCTCGAGGCGTCATTCAGACCCTCGCTTGGCACCCATTATTTATTATCTCTATGTCTGATCGCACTGGTTAACTTGTTCATATGTTTCATGTTTGCATTCGTTATACCTGTGTCCGAACTGTCTTGCGAGTACTTTCATAGTACTCACCTGGCTTGTTGATTTGGCCAGATGTTGACGAAGGCGATCTCTTGGATGAAGAGTTTGATAGTGCGTCCGATGCCTAGAGGAGTCCCAGTCCGTCCCGCGCGATCCCGGATATTGGTCACTTGTGTTGTATACGCTTCCGCCACCCGCAATAAGTCTTCTCGAGCCTCACTCCGACACTCGATGAGTTGTAGTCTTCTGGAATCATATCACTCGCTTCGCGATGATATTTCCACCACCGTTATTATCGTGAGTTAGTAGTTGCCACCCTATCCGCCGTATTGTTTTAGCGGCATGCATGTAATAAATTGTTGGGCAATCTCTGCTCAACCTTGTATTATATTTAGTACTCCTGGTATTTTTCTTCTGTGACCAAGATATTGTCTACCAGTGAGAAGGAATTCTTCCTCGCTGGTCCGTAAAAGGGATTGGTCTCTCAATAATTACTTTATTGAAAAACCGGTCGCGACAAGCTTGGTATCAGAGCCAGGCTGACTGTAGGAAGCCACTAGGTGCGAGCGCTAATCGGTTATTAGCGTTTTTGTGATTTTTCAGCATTTTTGCAATTGTAGCTATTTTCTGTTGGTCATCATAAATTTATGACATGACTACTCAGAATTTTTGCCTACTTTTGTAGATGGCTGGTAGCAGCTGTGAGAATCGAGTGTTCACCAACGTGCCCGAGGGGTTTGTCAAGCTCCTCGTCTCCATCACCAAGCTCGCGATCGGGCCAGCAACTCGCCCGGAGTTCACACTCTATCAGCACAAGCTCAGTGACGACGTGTCTATGCACCAAGCTGTGTTGCAGTTCAAGGGAGGACGTTCTGCTGCACGCCACTTCCGTTTTGTGGGAAGGGCCATGCCTACGGAGAGGCATGCCATGCAGATGGCTGCCCGTGAGGCGATAGCTCGCCTTCGGGACATCCTTCCTACGATGAAGACTCGTCGCTACCGCTACCTCCCATGCCATGTGCCATACACCAGCCACTATGCGTTCGCCTGCCATCGGGGAGAACGAGATGAAGCCATCGAGATGGTTGTGGAGTATCTCAAGGCTCTGGAGGAGTCTTTCGACAACCTCGTAGATGATCTTGTGGCTGCCCGCATGGACTTAGTCCGGGGCGGTCCTGCCAGCAGGAAGGAGCTTCTCCACACGGCGCCGCCTCTGACATTCGTCTCGTCTTCAGCCCCGTATGCACCGGCCGTTTTGGCCACTGCTCGCCGTCTGCCTACCACTGAGGAGTTCGACCGAGTCATCGCTCCTACTCCAGTCAGAGCCGCACCGCCTGCCGCACGCGCTCTACCACCAGTCGCCCCCGCACCATCACCGCAGCGCAGCGTCACGCGCCAGGAGCCAGCTAGAGAGGAGGAGGTTGACTCTCCTGGACCGCTGAGCCTTGCCATCGGCAAGGGGAAGGAGATCTTCACCATCTCCGACGGAGAGCACCGAGTAGCCGCGTGTTATGCCTGCTTGTATGATGTGTTGTTTTATCTGTACGCTAGTTTGTATTGGTGTGTTTGCTGCCTTCCGGAGTAGTACGCTAGTTTTTAATAACATGTCAGGATTGTGTACGCGCATCCTGAGTGCTGTATCTTGTGTTTGCTTTTCGCATGTAAGATTTATGTTAAGCACTTCTTATCCATGAAAAATCATTTGTGTTTCTTTGAAAACCTTGAAGCCTTTTGATTATTGCCTTTGCGAGATTTTTTTTGTGCTACACAATTTTTCTCATGGGTTTTGCAAATAATACCCCAGAATGGAAAAATGTCTCGCCCGTGGACTCGCTCCATGCCCAATCAGCCAGAAGAGGTTTACGGGGCACAGACCAGCAACAATTTCACTCAGGGTCAGTCCAGCCAACAAGACAGCGAAGCAGCACTGTCACAAGTATGCCGTCTCTTCGAGCAAAGCCAGCAACAGCACCAAGAGATGATGAATCATGTCATCAATATGGGAAACCACCGTGAACCCTATCAACCACATTCCAAGTTATCCGAGTTACAGAAGACTCGCCCCTCAACTTTTGCTCACACCGATAGACTGCTGGAAGCCAATGATTGGCTTCGTGAGATTGAAAGGAAACTGATTATTGCTTAGTGCTCAGATCATGAGAAGGTGCTCTATGCACCACACTACCTTACTGGAGCAGCCGCAGCATGGTGGGAAAACTTCCTACACATGCATCCCAGGGAACACAACATCACCTGGGAAGAATTCAAGGAAGGCTTCCGTGGGGCACACATCCCCAGGAGCATCCTAAAGATCAAGAAGAGAGAGTTTGATGACCTGAAGCAAAGAGGCATGTCAGTGACAGAGTACAATGGTCAGTTCACTCAGCTGTCTCGTTATGCCTACGACGAGCACATGACAGAAAGCAAGAAGATGGAAAAATTCCTGGACGGCCTGGCACCAGCGTTAAGATGCCAACTGATCGTACACACCTTTCCGGATTTTAAGACACTGGTGGACAAGGCCATCACCCTGGAGAATGAGCGCCGTAGTCTGGAAGATATCCGTAAGCGGAAGAGGGACAAGACGACTCTTGCCCGCAGCAACCGAGGCAAGACTGAGGTCCCAAGGACAGACACAAGGAGATCCACGACTACTGAGCCAAGGCCCGTCGGACAATTTCATGCCAGGGACAAGGAGTTCACATACCGTCCAGGGGTCACCTGCTATGCTTGTGGTCAACAAGGGCATTATGCTAAACAGTGCCCGAAGCCAAGAGACTCGGCACCCAAGCCGAACAATGGTGGAAACAATCCAGCCCCCAAGCGCAACAACTTCAACCCCAGCAACAACCACAGGAAGGGTCACCTGAACCATGTGACCAGGGAAGAAGCGCAGAATGCCCCAGACATCGTGCTCGGTACGTTCCCTGTCAACACAGTACCTGCCACGGTTTTGTTTGATTTTGGAGCTTCCCATTCGTTCGTTTCGAAGAGTTTTGTTTCGCAACATGGTTTTCCGATACTTCCCTTGGAAAAATCTATGATCATCAAGTCCCCCGGAAATAAGCAAATCGCTCAGGGTTACTGCCAAGGAGTGGTCATTGAGTTCGAAGGACTACAATTCCACGCGAATCTCATCGTGTTGGAAAGTAAAGGACTGGATGTCATTTTAGGGATGGACTGGTTGACCACCAACAAAGGATTCATCGACTGTTTCAATCGGACAGTGATTCTCACTCACCATCACGGAAAGACGATAAGGGTTTCCGCCCAAGAAAGGCCACGATCACAGCAACCAAAACTGAACAAAATGGACATTGCAGAACTGAGAAAAGTTCCAGTGGTATGCGAGTTTCCTGATGTGTTCCCTGAAGAACTACCAGGCATGCCACCAGACCGAGAGATAGAATTCAGCATTGAACTAGCACCTGGCACCGCTCCCATCTATAAGAAGCCGTATAGGATGGCACCCTCAGAATTGGTGGAGTTGAAGAAGCAGATAAAGGAGTTGTTGGACAAAGGATTTATTCGAGCCAGCTCCTCACCATGGGGTTCGCCAGTGTTGTTCGCCAAGAAGAAGGATGGGACATTGAGACTGTGTATAGACTATCGAGCCCTCAATATGGTCACCATCAAAAACAAATATCCGATGCCACGGATAAATGATTTGTTTGACCATCTCGCACAAGCCAAGGTATTTTCAAAGATTGATTTGAGATCGGGATACCATCAACTGAAGGTACGGACAGAAGATATCCCCAAGACAGCATTCACTTCCAGATATGGGTTATACTAGTTTACAGTGATGCCTTTTGGACTAACGAACGCCCCCGCATATTTCGTCCACCTCATGAACAAAGTGTTCATGAAATACATGGACAAATTTGTGGTGGTATTCATTGACGATATTCTGGTTTACTCAAGGACACCAGAAGAGCATGCTGAGCACCTCAGGATTGTTTTGGGAGAATTGAGGAAACATCAGTTGTACGCCAAATTTAGCAAATGCGAATTTTGGCTAAGACAAGTTGGTTTCTTGGGCCATATATTGAACCAAGAAGGCGTGGCCGTAGACCCAGAAAAAGTCAAGGCCATACTAGACTGGAAGCCACCCGCCAATGCTACAGATGTGCGGAGTTTCCTAGGAATGGCCGGATATTACAGGAGATTTATTGAAGGATTCTCCACTGTGGCAAAACCTATGACGCAGTTACTCAAGAAGGACAAGAAATTCGTATGGACGGAAGCATGTGAGCAGAGCTTCCAAGAACTCAAGAAGAAGCTGACAACCGCACCGGTCTTAACTGTGCCAGACATACACAAGAGCTTTGAAGTGTATTGTGACGCGTCCCGAAAAGGTCTCGGATGTGTGCTAATGCAGGATGGCAAAGTTGTCGCATATGCCTCCAGGCAGCTGCGAAAACATGAGGAAAATTACCCAACACATGACTTGGAGCTAGCAGCAGTTATACATGCACTCAAGGAGTGGAGGCACTTTCTGTTGGGAAATCGCTGTGAAATATATACGGACCATAAGAGCCTCAAATATATTTTCACACAGCCAGAGCTGAATTTACGCCAACGACGCTGGTTGGAACTAGTCAAGGACTATGACGTCGGTATTCACTACCACCCAGGGAAAGCAAATGTAGTGGCCGATGTCCTTAGTCGAAACCCCAGCCCGGACAGTGACGGTCAGCAAAATTTGAGGCCTGGGTTTCAGCGAGAGTTCACTAGGCTCAACATGATGTTAGTCTCTGAGGACACCGTATCGAACCTGGAGATACAACCCACCCTGGTGGAACAAATTAAGAAGGCTCAACAGGGACATCCCAGCATCGAAGGCATAAAGAAGAAAATGAATCTTAGTAAGACTTCAGAGTTCGTCACAGACAGTGAAGGAACATTATGGTATCGAGACAGACTTTGCGTACCTAACATTGAGGAACTCAAGCAACAGATCTTGACGGAAAGCCACACCGCCCCATACTCGATCCATCCTGGAGGAACCAAAATGTACAAGGACATCCAGGAAAGATTTCGGTGGCACGGTATGAAAAGAGATATAGCCACATTCATTGCTTGTTGCGATTCATGTCAGCGCATCAAGGCCGAGCACCAAAAGCCAGCAGGGCTACTCCAGCCTAACAGGATACCAGAGTGGAAATGGGATGAAATAGGAATGGACTTCATTGTCGGATTACCCCGATCACTACGCGGAAATGACGCCATATGGGTCATCACAGACCGACTAACCAAGGTTGCTCATTTCATTCCCGTGAAGACTACCTACTCCACACAAAGACTGGCAAAACTTTATCTCTCCCGTATAGTTTGCTTGCACGGAGTCCCAAAGACTATAATATCAGACCGAGGCACCCAATTCGTCTCCAAATTTTGGGATCACCTACAACAAGCTCTGGGCACGCAACTAGCTTTCAGTACAGCATACCACCCTCATACTGATGGACAAACAGAACGTGTAAACCAAATCCTAGAGGATATGCTAAGAGCCTGCGTGCTCACCTATGGATCCAGTTGGGAAGAGAGTTTGCCGTATGCCGAATTTGCTTACAACAACAGTTACCAAGCCAGCTTGCAAATGGCACCCTTTGAAGCGCTGTACGGACGAAGGTGTCGTACCCCTCTGAATTGGTCAGAAACAGGTGACAGCCGTATCTTCGGCCCAGACATGCTTAAAGAGGCCGAGGAGAAAGTTAAACAAATCAGGGACAGACTCAAGACAGCACAGAGCCGACAAAAGAGCTACTATGATCAGAAGCATCGTGAGGTCAGCTTTGAACCTGGTGATTCCGTATACCTCCGAGTATTTCCTATGAGGGGTCTGCAACGGTTCAAAATTAAGGGGAAGCTAGCCCCAAGATTTATTGGACCATTTTGTGTAAAGGCACGAAGAGGCACAGTGGCCTACCAACTAGACCTACCCAAGGAACTGTCAGACGTCCATGACGTATTCCATGTCTCGCAGTTGAGGAAATGCATGAGTAACCCGGAGAAACATGTACCTCATGAAGACATTGATATGCAACCAGATCTCACCTACAGAGAAAGGCCAGTAAAGATTTTAGAAGACTCTGAACGGAGGACCCGTTAGAAAACGACAAGATTTTTCAGGGTTCAGTGGAGCAACCACACTAAGGATGAAGCCACATGGGAAAGGGAAGATTTCCTCCGAGCAGAGTATCCATATCTATTTGAGGAGCAGCAGAAATCTCGAGGACGAGACTTTTCCTAAGGGGGTAGGTGTTGTGACACCCAAGTTTTTATTTGGATTTTTCAAAAGATTTTTTCATTTGACTTGAGGGGAGTGATTTAAATTTTTCCTTTAAGAGAACTCTCCCGCTCAAATATTTTTTTTATGGCAAAAGTTTTATTTGGATTCACCTAAGATCTGTCTTTGGTCTTGGAGGTTCTTGCTTTTCATTTGGACTCAAGACCAAATGTTTTTCTTTTGGGGAAAACAACTTTTAAAAATCTTTTTGGAAATGCACTATGGCTTTTGGAAAACTTCTTTGCCACTTTCAACAATTCCTTCTTGCCATGGCCTTAGTGCAAATCCTCTCTCCTAACCCTTCCCTCACCTTTGGATCATGATCTGCATCAAATCCAGCAAGTTGGACCTCCCCATGTGATCATTTCCATTTGAATCTTATTCAAACAAATTTCTGTCATCTATCCTACTACTTGGAGATTTACAAAGAAACTCCATTTTCTGTTTTGATTTTTGCCCCCAAACCAACTCTCCTCCCTAGTCCTTTGAGCCCTCAATCAAGATCCATGAAGATCCACTGGTCTTCAGTTCAAAATTTTCAAACTACACTTGCTGCAAGTTTGGACCAGATTTGTCAAATTTGGTGAAATTCATTCAAAACCTTCTCCAAAAATTCCAAGTAAAATCAGGCAGCCTCTGGGTGCATTGAGTGGTCATCTCACCAAGTTACAGCTCCAGAAAAATTCATCTCATTGCAAAATCTCTCTGTCGAACACCTGAAGTGCATGGTCATGTCAAGTTCAAAAAGATCAGAGATTCAGTCAGTGGCCTGCTGTCGTTTTCTTCAGAGAAGGACGTCGATCTCGCCAGTGCCTCTACGTCGCCTTGCTCCTCGTCCCCTCCCCCTTGTTCCTGCACCGCACGAACGCCTGGCGCCTTGCGGGCGTCGGCGACGAGCAGGAGAAGGTGCGCCGCCCCGTGACCGACGCCGGCGGTGGCTTTGTGGGCGTCGCGGGAGACACGGCGCCGACGACGCCACCCAGCGCCGCCCAAACCACCGGAGCCCGCCGCGTGGCCTTCCACTCCCCCGAATACGCTGCCACTCTCATCGTGAACCGCAGGGCGCGGAGCGCGCTCTCTGCCGCCGTTGAGCCTGTGCGGTCACCTCACCGTGGACCGACGCCATTACGCCAAGACCGTCTCCGTTTAGCTGTGAAACGACTCCGGTAACCTCCACTGATGCTGCCTGGCCGCTCAAACCACCTGCCAATCCACTGCTGCGCCGTAATTGGTCGCTGGAGATTCTCCGTTCACGGCCACCCCGTCGATCTGCCTATAAATAGAGGCCCCGAGCTTCGACTTGAGCACCCACCATCCCTACACTCCCCCTAGAGCACGCCTAGCCACTGGAAGGGCCCCGAGGAGGTCTCCTTCCTCGACTCCGGCCGCCGCGACCCGCCACGGGATCCAGCCCGATTCGCCCCCGTGTGTGCTCCTCCGCCTCCATTCTCTTACCAGTAGCTTCACCATGCATCCCTCTTTCTGACCCGCACTTCAATTTGAAGCTTGTAGCCCTCCACCGGAGTTCCCCATCCTCACCCGAGCCGCCGTCCGCCGGAGAAAGTGTCGCCGTCGACGTGGTGCTCCCCGTTGGACGAGTCCACCACCCACCGATGCGGAAGAAGACGCTGAAGCTCTTGCTACCCTCCGTTTCTCCTAACTCGCCATGGTTCGACGCCGGCGTCCACCGCAGTCTTCGGGCGCCGGCGAGCTTTTCAAACCTGACATGTGGACCCCGCGTGTCAGCCTCTGTTTTATTCCACCTTGAACCGTTTTCTGTTGACACCATCGGGCAAATACGTTTTCTCCTTTGCGCTTGCGCATTCCCAATTGAACCGTTTTCTGTTTTCTTAGTTAAAACCCTGGAACTTTTCCGTTTCATTACAGATAAGTCCCTGGACAGAAACCTTTATAACTTTTTAATAAAAAGGAATTTTTGAGTGATTCTTTTTCTGACAATCTTCAAATTTTGTCTAATTTTTTATGGGATTTATTTGAAAAATATTTGGAAAATTTTCTGTGCACCCATTGGTTTTCACGTTAGTACCCGTTTCGTGATTGCCGTAGGTTCCGGAAGAGGTCACGGAGCCGCGAACTTCGCCGAGCTAGACTCCGACTTCTCCGAACCAGGCAAGCATGTTTTGAACATTTGATATGACAGATGTTTTACATGTTCACGTGAGAGTTTGTGCGTGGCATATGAGTGTCGGTACATACCTCGTTGCTTGTAAGGCAACGACCCGGTTGTTCCAAAGTCACGATGATCTCTGATGAGAGATGGCCTAATCATGTGGTGACATGAAGGGCAGCAAGGTGGTACTGTTGTAGCATACCAGCCTTGCGTCATCCGACTTTCTCCGACGTTAACGTGGTTGGAGCTGCGTTATCGTTCTCTTCCCGCATGTTCCAAAGTTGCGATGATCTCTGATGAGAGATGGCCTAACCATGTGGTGACATGAAGGGCAGCAAGGTGGTACTGTTGTAGCATACCAGCCTTGCGTCATCCGACTTTTCCGACGTTAACGTGGTTGGAGCCGTGTTACCGTTCTTTCCCCTTCCGTGCTACCACATGTCTCATTGCCAGGATGCAGTTTAGTAAGTTGGTAACCTCTTTCCGTGTACACACCAAACAGAGAGGCCGGGATGATGGTACCTTTGCCCAGGATTAAAGCCAGTCATCCGGTCAGGGGGCATGGGTGTTTCCGGTTGACCGAGAGGGGGGGCACCCCCTTAGAGCGCGCGTATAAAAATTTGATCCCATGCTACGCGAGGTTGTAGCCTCCCCGTCTCAAGGTTTTTCTTGAACGTCGCCGAGGGTGATCCCTGGCTTCGGATGGTTGAATTGGGTGTGTACTGGTTAGACGTGTTTCTTCCAAAACACCGTAGACGGAACTAGTCCCCGTGACTACTGAAATCCGTTGGCTGTGGTTAAGTACAAACTCTGCAGAGTCAATTCTTTCCAAATCATCGTATCCATGACCAAGTAATGAAAACATTATATCCATATCTATCCGTGTGAAAAACTTGTCCCCGGTGAACAAGCTCAGTGGTAAATCCAGTTTTATTGTTACTCCTGTGGATGGACTAACTTTATATTCGTCGCATGCTTGTGATAATTTATGGTTCCGAACGATTGTATTATTGAGCTGTGATATAAGCCCTTTATGTGACGTCGCGCAGACGTCCGACTGTGGCGTGTACGTGTTTCTTACTTTATATATATAAGCCCTTTATGTGATGTCGCACAGACGTCCGACTGTGGCATGCACTGTCTTTATTTTCTGTTGCAAGCCCTTTATGTGGTGTCGCCTCGACGCCCGACTGTGGCATTATTATTCTGCATTTTCCGCTCGAGGAGTCTTTCAGACACTCGCTTGGCACCAGCATCATTATTCCGCATTTTCCGCTCGAGGAGTCTTTCAGACACTCGCTTGGCACCTGTATTATTATTCCGCATTTTCCGCTCGAGGAGTCTTTCAGACACTCGTTTGGCACCAGTATTACTATTCTGCAGTTTCCGCTCGAGGCGTCATTCAGACCCTCGCTTGGCACCCAGTATTTATTATCTCTATGTCTGATCGCACTGGTTAACTTGTTCATATGTTTCATGTTTGCATTCGTTATACCTTATGTCCGAACTGTCTTGCGAGTACTTTCATAGTACTCACCTGGCTTGTTGATTTGGCCAGATGTTGACGAAGGCGATCTCTTGGATGAAGAGTTTGATAGTGCGTCCGATGCCTAGAGGAGTCCCAGTCAGTCCTGCGCGATCCCGGATATTGGTCACTTGTGTTGTATACGCTTCCGCCACCCGCAATAAGTCTTCTCGAGCCTCACTCCGACGCTCGATTAGTTGTAGTCTTCTGGAATCATATCACTCGCTTCGCGATGATATTTCCACCACCGTTATTATTGTGAGTTAGTAGTTGCCACCCTATCCGCCGTATTGTTTTAGCGGCATGCATGTAATAAATTGTTGGGCAATCTCTGCTCAACCTTGTATTATATTTAGTACTCCTGGTATTTTTCTTCTGTGACCAAGATATTGTCTACCAGTGAGAAGGAATTCTTCCTCGCTGGTCCGTAAAAGGGATTGGTCTCTCAATAATTACTTTATTGAAAAACCGGTCGCGACACAAACACCCTCTAATAATGGCGCTGGAAAATTGATGCAATGCCACAGTTAAAAGCAAATTACATGTTTAACGAATTTTATTGTTAATACAATCTCTCTGTTAATATTAATCAATGCCACAGTTTGAGAAATGCTACTATCTTGCTTTCTTTCCCATTTAGATAAGGTAGATGCTTCTTTTTGTTGGCTTCTGTGTCGTCCACCGTTATTGACCACTATTTGTTTCCTTTGCACCTCTGTGTAAATAGGGTTATCTACTTCACCTCGTTGCCATTGTGACCTTTTGTTGCACTGCACAAAACACTTTTGTTTTAAGAGTGTTTTCTACAGTTCAACCAAAATGCCACACCGACAACGTTGCTTGATTGCTTGATCTTAGTGGAACTGCACAAGAGGAGATCTTACTTCCTATCCGTGTTGGCAAATTTGGTTCAGATCTTCTTCTTGTGAGTTGTTTGAATTCCGCGTCATGAGAGGTCAGTACTAGCCTTCTTTCACATGATTCTGCAGTGTGCTTTCATATGTTGTGCTACTTGTACGGTAATGTTGCTTGATTTTAGTGAACTGCACAAATGGAGACAAGACTTCCAATCTGTATGTGCACCGTAATATCCCATTGAGGTAAGATAAGGGTATTTCACAACTGTTGGCCTGTATTTTGCCACTTTCATCAGAAAATTAATGTCATTGTTTAGTGCTATACTTGTGCAACCTAATTGACATGCAGAATCTTACATTGAAGGCGAAGCTTGTCTGTTATTGAACCAAGTGATGAAGGGGAAGAACAAGTGGAAGAAAAACAAAAATCAACTCCTGGTGCTGTAATGAAGCACTCGAACTATGATGACACAAGTAATGATATAGTTTTGCATCTTAATTTATTGCTATGTCTGGAACGAGCAATTGTTTTGCCACGGATTTGATGCCACTCTTAATGTAATACGTAATTATCTCTACTTGTGCAAACAGGGATCTTCTTTGAAGATTCCATATATTTTAGTGGAACTGCACAAGAAGATGTTGGAAACATTAATCTAATCGAGGAGTATATAGTAAGCATGGTCACCACAGTAGATAGCAACAGATGGTTCCGGAGAAGTGCTTCATCTGTATGCTCTACACAATAAGCCTCCTAACAAAGGTTGGTACTTGCCCACTGATTTCATCCATATGTTTGAGCTTTGTCATCTCTATTGGTGTTGTGCTACTGTTTAGATGCTGTCATCAGAAAGTGGTATTGTCCTTGAGAAGTGCTTCATCTGTGCTGTTTTAAATATTTACTTTCCTTTTTTTTGAGCAAACAAGGATGCTAGCATTTAGTTATCCTCTTGTCTTTGCACAACAGGATCATCCTCCTCTGAAGAAGAATATGGAGTACGTGAAGTGACTAGTTCCGATTATGCCAGGATGAAGAAGCCCTGTCTATCTTCCCATCAGAAGGAGCAATTGAAGGATGGTTACATTACCCCCACAAGACCAAACTAACTTCAGCTCAGACGGACTAACAAATCTCCATTTTCTTGCTGTGATGCGCGAGTACAATGTTGTTCTAGGATTCTTTCCGGTGAGTTCCATTTTTGTAAATGTGTGCTCTACATGGACCATGTAGGTGCCTGTTTAAACTGTCAATTCATAGTACAGTTTGCTTTATACTAATCACTTTTCTTGTATTTGTGCAAACAGGGGTGCTCAGCTTGATTTCAATGGGAACTGCACAAAATGTTCATGAATACATCGATTCATTCATTTCCACCACAAGAAAGGAGGTGCCGATAAGTTCAAGGCGTTGCAACATATAAGGGTGAAATCATACAAGCTACGCGCGAATTTGGTTGATTTTTGTGGAACTGCACAAAAAGAACAGCTGGTTTATTTAGCACATGGTGCCATGTCAATGTCAGAACTGATGGCAAACCCTGCCCATTCCACAATCGTAGGCATTTGATATTTTGGAATGGGAAAACCTTGTCAAATTTTGCTCATTAATTTTAACAAGAACACATGCATTTGATATTTTCGAATGGGACACCCTTTGCTGTCAGCAGCGTCGATCCATTTTTTCTTTATTCTTTAGTTGTGAAGTAAATAATGGCTCTGGCATGTGAACTGCTGAGATGCATAATCATCGACTGTTTTAAATGTTCTCTATGACATGTGAATCGCTGTGATTGCAATGTACAGGAACGCTAAAAAGCTGCTCAAACTCTTTGTACTCCTTCTGTTCCTTTTTACTTCACACATTGTCCGGTAACATACAACTGAAGTGCTCAAGTTCTCTAGCAAATGACTGTATCTCATGAGCTTGCTCAACCACGGAGCGCTCTTCAATCATCCTATAATCATAGAATTGCTCCGTGATGTACAGCTCAATGCCAGCAACCGGAGGGTAGCAGCGGTGGCCTTACTTGGACCCGAGCGGCGACGACCTACCGTGTTCTACTCTTCCTCGTTTTCTGTGTGGCGCGGCCTCGTTGGCAGCGGGGCGGGGCCTCGGCGGAGCCGGCGATGTCCTCTGTCTCGTTGCCGGCGGGCGGCGCCTCGGCAGAGCGGGGGAAAATCCTCCCCCTCGTTGCCGGCAGGGTGGGGCCTCGGCGGAGCGGGCGGTGTCCTCTGCCTCGTTGTTGGTGCCGCGGGGCCTCGGTGGAGCAGGGCCTCGTCGACGGCAGCGGAGCGGGGACTCGTCAGAGCCGGCATTGTCCTCTGCCTCATCCTCGGTCTCGCCAAACAGCGCCTCGGCCGCTTCATCGCCCTCTTTGTAGGCGGCCGCAGCCTCCGCCACCCACATGCGGTACCACCAGCGCTCGAGGCGGCCCTCGCGGGCGGAGTGGTACGAGTCGAGCAGCGCCTCCTGCTCCACCCGCTCCGCGGCGATCTGCTCCTCCGCCTGCAGGTGCTCCTGGAGGAGATGGTGGTTGTAGGCAGTGTCGGCCTGCGCCTCCCGGAACTGCTCCTCACGCTTCTGCCTCACCGTGTCCATATATTGGGCACGGGCCTCGCCGATGGTCATGGTGAAATGCACCAGCGAGGATGGCGCGGAGGAGGGGGTTGGCGCCGGATCGTCGACTACCATGTTCTCCATTGGGACGTCGGCGTCCTCCGGCTGCCTGCCGGCCAGCCAGTTGGCAGCAATGGCTGCAATCTCCTTGTGGTCCGTCGTCCGCCCGTCCTGAAGAGCGATGGAGCGTGAGGAAGCCATGGTGGGCAGTAGTGGTGTGGATGGGAGAATAGGAACGGATGCGGATGACTGCAGCTATGGCCGGAGCAACAGTTTATATAGCAATGGTGGGCAGCGGAGGGACGGACGTGTGGCGCCGGAGTAGCCACCTCAGCAACCGCGTATCATTAATGTGGGCGGCAGAAGGACGGATGGACGGCACTTGTGTCATTTGAAGGCGGAGCAATCGCATGCACGGGAAGAGGGGCGGGCGGCGTGAACCGTTTCGGGCGGAAAGCGCGTGCAGGCGAGGGAGGCGGTCTGGGTGGGCCAGGGTAGTCAGACTCGTGCTTGGCAGCGGGTCGGTCCCGCAGCCGGACATGCTGGCTCGCCAGCTACCTCGCCGAGCTGAGCGACGACAATCAGACGATGGACGTCGCTTCTGACCAGGAGCCGGCGCCACTGTCCAAGCTGGTTCATGCCGTGTTCACCATAGAGCAGGTGCGGCCGCACTTCGACACCCTAATGGCGGAAGAGCTACCAGCACAGGAGGACCTGTGCTGCAACCTCCGTCTCCTCAACGAGCACCGGTGAACAAGCGAACGACAATGCCGTCGCAGACATGTGTCCCTATGATCCTGGCTTCTCGAATGAGCAGCGGGCGCTGTATCAGACCAACCGTAGGGCCCGCGAGGCCCTCTCCGTCGTCCTTTGAGTTGTTGTGCTCGCCGTGGCGCCGCCGGCTCGCGTTGTCAACATGGTCAACGGACATGAGGATGAGGAGATGACTTTACTTGGAGAGGATGACAACAAGTGCCTCCTTATTAGTATATAAAACTATAATTTTTTTGCTTCCTCCTGGTTTCCTGACATCACGGTCCCACACCATTGTGAACCTTTGTAGTCAATAAACGAGAGAATTGCACAAGAAGCGGCCGACAGCTAGGACCAAGCAGCTCGAGCAGTATTTTTGTTTTTGAGGTGTGAGCACTGCAGAGTTTTTCTTGTGCGATGTTTAGCCCAGATATTAATTTTTCTCCTCTGAACAACAAGGAAAACATCGCTGCAGCTATTAACTGGGCGGGCTATGGCCCGTCTAGCCCATGCCAGATATCCAGCCCAGATATTAATTTTTTTTCAAGCTGAAAATGGCTAGCCCAGCTATACTTTTTTTAGGAATACCCAGGCAAGGTCAAGTTGTTATTCTCCGCCCCGCTGGGCTGCAAATCTTTCCTAGGAGGGATGCATTAGGCTTAACAAGAAAATGGGCTTTAAAAAATAATAAATGGGATGTAATTATAAAAACTAGGCAGTAACTATAAAAAATGCACCAAACACGTAAATACTTTATAAAATATTATTTTTGGATATTGAAAATTTTAATTTCATTAATTGTTGCGACCGCAATGTTTCATTGGATTTTTACGTAATATAAATTTATATTGAAATTGTATTTAATCTGACTAGAAATTTCGGGACAAAAATATTTCAGATCCCATCAAAATGTGGGAAATTTTATTGAATTCTGTTTTGAACGGTCGGTTGAAATGGGCTGTACTTTTAACAAACTGTAAATGGGCTGTAGTAAATTCCATTAGAATTCAAAAATTGGCTGCACATTCTTACAAATCACAAATGGACTATAAGTTCTCTGCCACACACTTGTGGCCTTACTAAGTTGACGCGTCCCCTAAAAAAAAGAGAGTTGACGCGTATGCAAGGCTTTGTCAACTTATAGTCAACACACGGTTCTAGCAGCAGTGGCCGTTGGATGTCCATCCAACGGATGCCGTGCTTCTTCTTCAATCTCGGATATTCTAGCTTCACCCGCCCAAAAAATGATTCCTCCCCCTGTCATCTGGGGCGCACCGTTTCGGAAGCTGACCTGTGGGCCTACTAAGTTGACGCGTACCAAGGGCTTTGTGAACTTAGTCCATATAAACGATTCTAGCTGCAGTGACCGTACGATGTCCATCCAACAGCCGTAGTGCTTCTTCAACCTCTGGTCTTCTTGCTCCAGCCGCCCAAAGCAGTGCCGGTCGTGCCGCATGCTCCTGCCTCCCGTGGCCGGCTGTGCTGCCGCAGAGGCCTCACCGCCCCTACTATTCCCACCGCTGGCCAGGCCCTGCGGCGACGGCAGCCTCACACCGCAGCCGAACCAGTGAACCCTCGTACTCCTCTCCGCGCGGGCTTCCAATGCCGCGTCTTCCCCGGCTCCGCGTCGCCCCCTTCCTCGGCCTCGCCGTCGTCCACCGCCCTGGTGCTCTCGGTGCGGCGTGGTCAACGTGGTCAAGGAACGGCTTCCATCGGACATGGACTGTACGTGGAGAGGCTGACAGCTGGGTTCACGATGGCAGCAAGGAAGTGCCCCCTCATTACACGGAAAATAATGATTCCTCCACCTGACAGCAGGGGCCCACCGGACGGGCCACCGTATTTTGCAAAAAAAAAAACATTTCCCCCTGACTGCTGGGACCCACTGGACGGGCCACCGTATTGCGCAAAAAAATGCCCCCCCCCGCTGTCAGCTCGGACCCACCGGAAGTGCCTCCTTATTACGCACGAAAAAATGAATACTCCCCCTGCTGGTTGGGACCCACCTTGGTGGGAGGCTGACTTGTGGGCCTACTAAGTTGACGGGGACAGAGTGCTTTGTCAACTTAGTCAATATGAACGATTCTAGCTCCAGTGATCGTACGTTGTCCATCCAACGGCCGTGGTGCTTCTTCAACCTCTGGTCTTGTTGCTCCAGCCGCCCAAAGCAGCGCCGGGCGTGCCGCATGCTCCTGCCTCCTGTGGCCGGTTGTGCTGCCGCGGAGGCCTCACCGCCCCCTACTATTCCCACTGCTGACCTGGACCTACGGCAACGGCAGCCTCACACCGCAGCCGAACCAGTGAACCCTCGTACTCGTCTCCGCGCGGGCTTCCACTGCCGCGTCTTCCCCGTCTCCGCGTCGTCCGCTTCCTAGGCCTTGCCGTCATCCACCGCCCTGGTGCTCTCAGTGCGGCGTGGTCAACGTGGTCAAGGAACGACTTCCATCGGAAGAGTACTGTACATGGACGGGCTGACAGCTGGGTCCACAGCGGCCACAAGGAAGTGCCTCCTTATTACGCGCAAAATAATTATTCCTCCACCTGACAGCAGGGACCCACCGGACGGGCAACTGTATTTCGCGAAAAAAACATTTCCCCCTGACTGCTGGGACCTACCAGCTACATCTTCGCACGCAAGGAAGTGCGTCCGGGCAAAAAAAATGATTCGCCCCCTTACTGCTGGGACCCACCAGCTACATCTTCGCAGGAAAGGAAGTGGCTGACAGTTGGGACCCACCTGGTCGAAGCGTACGTAGCGTTGTCATTCTGGTTGCGAACGTGCACGTACATACTGGTCGATGTAGAGGCGCGCACGTGTCGTAGTAGAGGCGCGCACGTAGCATGTACACGTACGTATAGTGGCCAGTGTGCAAGAAAGAAAATACGGCCACGTACGTACATACGGGCAGGGTCTCGAATGCCTACTCGCGCATACGTACGGCCAGGGATCGTGTACATTGCTGGGTCGGAACAGAGAAACAGCGTCGTTGTCGTCGTGTTCATGGGGAGCCAACCGGCTGGGTCGGAACGGAATGCATCGTCGTGTTCATCGGGAGGGCTTGGACGGAACAACCGATGGAAACGAGGCCTGGCGTACCGCAGAACAGAGGAAACGGCCTTGTGTTCGACCGGCCACGTTTGAAACGGGATCATGTTCATCAGGAGGGGTCTGGCGTACCGCAAAACGGAGGAAACGGACCTCGTACGGTCGAAACGGGGGTCCTGTTGATCGGGAGGGGTGTGGCGTACTGCAAAACGGAGGAAACGGACTTGTGTTGGAGCGCTACGGTCGAAACGGGGGTCCTGTTCATCAGGAGGGGTGTGGCGTACCGCAAAACGGGACTCCACGGGATATTGTTCATCTCCACCATCGACCTCCTCCAGCCTCCACGGGCTACTGTTCATCCATCGTCGACCTCCTCCAGCCTCCACCTGCGAGTGTTCATCCACGGGCTCCTGTTCATCCAGCCTCCACCGCGCGCTACTCCACCGGCTACTGTTCAACCAGCCCTCTCCATGGGCTCCTGTTCAACCACCCCTCCATGGGCTACTATTCACCCAGCCCTCCACCGTCTACTGTTCATCCTGCCCTCCACGGGGTGGTCCTGTTCATCCTGCCCTCCATGGGGTCCTGTTCATCCAGTCCCAACCGGCTCGATCGATCGGGGTCCTGTTCATCCAGAGGCAACACCACGGGGTCCTGTTCATCCACCCCCACCGGGAACTGTTCATCCAAACCCCCCAGCAACGCTCACTGTTCATCCAGAGGCAGCATCGATCGGCTTCAGTTAGCAGGAGAAGCGAAGGAATTGCTCGATGCGGTTCAGTTAACAGCCATTGATCGATCGCTCGGGTTCAGTAACGCGTAGCCTGCAGTGCAATCACTCGGGTTCAGTTAGAGCCCAACGCCTTGCTCGGGTTCAGTTAGAGCCCAACGCCTCGCACCCACGCGCGTGCATGTACGAGAGAAACACGCATCGCTCGGCCCCGACCACCCACCGTAACCGGGAACACCCCGATATTTTCCTCGCCCTCGCTTCTACCACGGTTTTTTCCGTCATGGACAGCCCAAAGAATGTCATGCAGCTGCGTCTCCGGCCCGCCCAGGACGAACATCCCATTTTCTGTCATGATTTTTTGTCATAGAAGTAGGACCCCACCACATCTATGATGATACCAGGTTTTGTCACAATTATCGTCATAGAAGTGTCATAAGTATGACATAATTTTTTTCGTTCGGCCCAAAATGTCACGGATGTGTCTTTTTTTGTAGTGATGTACCTTGGAAGTTGTCGCGAAAGGCGTCTTCCAAGTCTTCCCAGTTGCCAATGGAGTTCTCTCGGAGGCTGTTTAGCCAGTGCCGAGCTGGCCCCTTTAATTTTAGTGGGAGGTATTTGTTGGCATGGAGATCATCACCGCGGGCCATGTGGATATGGAGAAGAAAATCCTCGATCCATACTGCGGGGTCGGTTGTTCCATCATATGATTCGATATTCATAGGTTTAAACCCTTCTGGGAATTCGTGCTCCATTACTTTCTCGACGAAGCATAGGGGGTGTGCGGTGCCTTTATAACGGGCGGCGTCGCGACGGAGTTTGGCGGACGTTCCTATGCGGTTTTCATCCCGAGTGAGGTGGTGTTGATCACGCCTGGCCTCATAGCCATCCTATCGTGTTGGGACACATCCCCTTGACCCGTAGATTGATTTGCTAGGCCTGCCCAAGGGTCCAGGTCCTGGTCCTGCCGAAGGTCGTAGGTGTAATCCTGGGCTACTGTCTCCATGCCTTTACGGCGGGGGCATGTGGGCTGGTGTTCGGCTTGAGTAGCCGTTCTGTCTCGGCCACGCGGTGGCCGGTCTGGTTTATCGGCTGCGTTACACGCTGATGTTAGGGGCTCCTGCGCCTCAATGTCGAATTGGGGTAACAACTTGCACTTCGGGTAGCTTTTGATTGGTCGTGCGAGGCCGTATTCCTCGGCTGCCAGGACATTAGTCCATCTGTCATTGAGCGTATCCTGTTCGGCTTGAAGTCGTTGCTGCTTCCTTTTCATGCTCCTCATGGTTGCGATGAGCTGTTGCTTAAAGCGTTCTTGCTCGAGGGGTTCCTCTGGCACGATGAAGTCTTCGTCGCGAAGGATTGTTTCGTCTTTGGAGGGTGGCATATAATTGCTGTCCTTCGAGTCCTCGTTCCGACTGGCTCGTCAGGGTTACCCTACCCCTCCTCTCTATCATCCTGTTTGGATGTTGGTTCGACGGGGGCGTCTGGGTCTTCGGCCTTCTCCAGAGTGTTATCGTCTCCATTGTCGGTATTGCTTTCTTTGTCGTGGCGTGATTTTGAACGGCGCCGCTGATGCCGCCGCTTTGGTGGTTTATCAGTGTTATTGTCCTTGATTGGATCCTTACTGCCTTCATCGCCATCCTCTTTTGGCGTATCCACCATGTATACGTCGTATGTGGAGGTGGCCGCCCAGTGTCTGGTATGCGGCGGGTTTTGGCTTTGTTCGTCTCCGGCATCGACGTCCATACCATAGATGTCTTCGGAGTTATGGTCAAGCATGTCGGTTAGGTCCTCGACAGTGGCTATGAAGTGGGTGGTGGGTCGGACGTAAAATTCCCCACTCTCAGCCCCTAGTCCAGGCTGGGCGTAGTTCGGACATTCCGCCTCTGTAATGACGAGGGATCGCATTAAGTCCAGAGCCTCGCTTAAAGGCGATATTTGACCAGGGAGAAGAGAGTCCGTGGAGTACGGCGGGAAGAAAACTCCTTGGCCGAGCTCACACGCTGCCGACTCCGAGGGTCCGGAGCCAGTGTTCGGAGAAGAGTCCGGCTTAATGATGATTGCCGGTGACACTACCTCCTCCGGCTCTCCCGTACTAGGCTCAATAGCCGTAGAGAGTCCGGCGGGCTCGGCCATTCCGTCTTCAGACCTGGTGACGTGCTCCGGATCTAAGGCCAGAGCGCAGGTTAGGGTCGCGAACCCTTGGAAGATCAAATCTCCTCGAATATCGGCGAAATAATCCAGATTTCCAAAACTAATCTGGTGACCTGGGGCGTAGCTGTCGATCTGCTCTAGATGGCCAAGCGAGTTGGCCCGCAGTGCGAAGCCGCCGAACACAAAGATCTGGCAGGGGAGGAAGACCTCCCTTAGGGCAGCATTGTTGTCGATGATTGATGGAGCCATCGAGCCTTTGTCGACTGTACAGTGGAACTCTCAATGAAAGCACCAATGTCGGTGTCAAAACCGGCGGATCTCGGGTAGGGGGTCCCGAACAGTGCGTCTGAGGATCGAAGGTAATAGGAGACAAGGACACGATGTTTACCCAGGTTCGGGCCCTCTCATTGGAGGTAATACCCTACTTCTTGCTTGATTATCTTGGATGAATATGGGGTTTACAAGAGTTGATCTACCTCGAGATCGTAATGGCTAAACCCTAGATGTCTAGCCTGTATGATTATGATTGCCTCTACGGACGAAACCCTCCGGTTTATATAGACACTGGAGTGACCTAGGGTTGTACATAGTCGGTTTACAGAGGAAGGAATCTTCACATCCAAACGCCAAGCTTGCCTTGACGTAAAGGAGAGTCCCATCCGAACATGGGAAGAAGTCTTCTCTCTTTGTATCTTCATAGCCCATTAGTCCGGCCCACGTCACCTAGCCCGAACGCCCGAGAACCCCTTAATCTAGGACTCCCTTAGTGGACGACGCAAAGGCCTCCTCAGGGGCAGCCTCACTAGGCTAGCTCCTGAGGTGGGGAGATATCTATGCAAGGGGCACCTCGCGAGGTTCGCGTGATGTGATCCATGACGACCAAGGCCAGGCGGGCGCCAGCGGGCGTAGTGTACCGGTTGCCTCTTTGGTGCCAAAGGGGCAAGCGCATCCGAGGAGTCCCGAGGCATCAGGCAAAGGTTTCCATATCGGTGCAACGAGACCAAGACCAGTAGGACGGCAGGACGGAGGTCACCACAGAGCCCACGACGGCGTCACCATCAGAGCCTTTGGCAAGCGAAGACCACCTTTTGTCAGGATAGCATGTACTAGCTGTCCCCCTTCAAATTGGCCGTTGTGGGATCTCTTCCCGCCTAATATTTGGGAAGAGTACCAGGGCCTCTATAAATAGGACTAGCCACCACCATGGGGAGGCATCTCATCTTGGATGGGATCCACTCCACCAAGGCAAACTCATTAGCTCCCCGAGCTCAAGAGCACCTCTCCTCAGGAGGCGGTTCATCCCTTGTACTTGTTCATCCTTAGCCTACAAGGCAATCCACCACACCACACTGAAGTAGGGCTCTACACTACAACGGTGGCCCGAACCAGTATAAACCCTTGTGTCACTTGCTCTTTGGGTTCGGCGAGTTAGGCCTTGAGATCGTTGTGCGAGCGAGCTAGGGAGAGAGATCTTCATGCGCACCCCAGTGTTCAAACCTCAAGGGTTTGCCGGAACCCCTAATCCGACATTTGGCGCGCCAGGTAGGGGTGCGCCGAAGTCCCGGTCCTCCGCCGGCTTCGCCCCTCCATTCGGTCCCCATGGCCGGCGCCGCTCCTCCGACTGGACCGATGGGCGACCACGACGGCGCCAGGGGGCTCAGGGCCTTCACCGCCTCCCTACGACGAGTGCAGTGGCCACCCAAGTTTAGGCCGGAGATGCCGCCTCACTTCGACGGCGTGGTGGATCCGTTCATCTTCCTGCTGGCTTACGAGGAGGCCGTGCTGGAGGCGGGAAGCGATGACAGGGTCATGGCCAACTGGTTCCCCATGGCCCTCACTGGCACCCCGCGCGCCTGGCTACTCAACCTGCCAGGATCCTCTGTGGCTTCTTGGGAAGAGCTGCATGGCCTCTTTGTCGCACGCTTCGCGGCGCCGGCGCCTGTCGCCATCGCGGCCCTCCTCGGCGGCTCGCAAGCGCCACCCTCAGATCCTCGGCGGCCCACCATCTGCCACGTCGCCATGACCAAGACGCTCATTGATGGAGGAGCGAGCCTCAACGTGCTCTCCGTGGAAGCTTTCGGCTTGCTTCACATGCCGCACAGCCGGCTCCGCCCCACCAGGCTTTCTCCGGAGTTGGTAGCGGATCCACCAGCCCCCTGGGCAAATACGCCTTTCATTCACCTTCGATACCCGGGACAACTACCGCACCGAGCTCATCGACTTTGACATCGCCCGCATCGGCCTCCCGTACAACGCCATCCTCGGGTACCCTGCCTTAGATCAGTTCATGGCAGCGACCCCTCCGGTCTACAACCTCATGAAGATGCCGGGCAGCAATGGTGTCCTCACCGTGGCTGGAGACAACAAGGAGGCTCTGGCGGCCCTTAAGCTTGCCTTCAGGGCCGCAATGGCGGCGCACCCGGCCAGCGAGGCCGCCCCAAGGGCTAAAGAGACTGCGCCGGCAAAGAAGAAGCAATTGTTCACTCAAGATCGGGCCGGAACAAAGCAAGTACCAGTCGAGGAATATGGATCCTCGGGAGCCACCTTCCCCATAGGCGCCAACCTCGACCCAGATCAAGAGGAGGCATTGGTGAAGTTCTTGCGCGCGAACAAGGAGGTCTTCGCCTAGGAGCCCAAGCAGCTGGTGGGGGTCCCCAGGGGGTAATTGAGCATCACTTAAGGGTGTGCCCCAATGTGCGCCCTCTAAAGCAGAAGGCGCGGCGACAATCCACGGAGAAGCAGTCCTTCATCATCCAGGAAACTCGTAAGTTGGAGGCAGCAGGTGTCATTCGCGAGGTCCGATGCCGGGAGTGGCTGGCGAACCCCGTCGTCGTACCAAAGAAAGGCGGGAAGGAACACATGTGTGTTGACTTCACCAACCTCAACAAGGCCTGTCCCTAGGACCCGTTCCCGCTTCCGCGCATCAACCAGATCCTCGACTCCACCACCGAGTGCGACCTGCTGTGTTTCCTGGACGCGTTCTTAGGCTACCACCAGATCAAGATGGCGGTGGAGGACATGGAGAAGACCGCCTTCTTGACCCCGTGCAGAGTATACTGCTACACCTGCATGCCGTTCGGGCTGCGCAATGCTGGGGCAACCTTCCAGCAGCTGAAGCACATTGCCCTAGGCCAGCAGCTAGGGAGGAACGCCGAAGCCTACATCAACGACATCGTGGTAAAATCTTGGGAGGCAAGGACCCTCATTCAGGATCTGGAGGAGACCTTCACCAGCCTGCGCCAAGTGGACCTACGGCTCAACCCAGAGAAGTGCGTATTTGGGGTCCCCTCTGGCAAGCTGCTGGGCTTCCTCGTGTCGCACAAGGGGATTGAGGCAAATCCGGAGAAGGTCAAGGCGATAGATGACATGAGCCCGCCGCAAACTCTCAAGGAAATGCAGAAGCTCGCAGGCTGCGTGACCTCGTTGGGGCGCTTCATCTCCAAGCTGGGGGAGCGCACCTTGCCATTCTTCAAGCTGACGAAGAAGAAGGGACCGTTCGAATGGACCCAGAAGCCTACCTGGAGTTTCAAGACCACAAGAGATACTTGACCAGCCCTCTAGTGATGGTAGCACCGCGTCCCCTCAAGCCCTTGGTGCTCTATCTGGCCGCCACACGTCACTCCACCAGTGCGGCGCTGGTGGCTGTACGGGAGGAACGCCAGGCCAAGAGCCCGCCGAGCAACGCCGCACCCTCGGCAGGGACGACACGGCACCAAGACAGCGCCACCAAAGCCACAACGGAGCCGGCTGATGGTCAGGCCTTGCAAGACGGCGCTCCCGGGCCTGCGAAGGCCCCGAGGGGCGACCAGGCTCCTGAGGTCCACGCACCTTAGGAGGCACCACAACCTCCAGAGGACACAGGCTCCATCAACGCCCCCGCTCTTGTCGAGCACCCAGTATACATCGTCAGCACAGTGTTACGGGACGCAAGAGCACCGTATCCCATGCCACAGAAGCTCTTACTCGCGCTCTTGGTGGCCTCACGCAAGCTACGCCATTATTTCCAAGGCCACCCAATCAAGGTCGTCTCAGCCTACCCCCTGGAGAGGGTGCTCCGGAGCCCCAATGCCGCGGGGAGAGTCGCTGAGTGGAACATTGAACTGCAAGCGTTTCAGTTGGAGTTCAGCACGACCAGGGTCATCAAGGGAGCCGCGCTCTCCGACTTTGTTGCAGAATGGACCGACGCTCCGGAGCTCGAAGCGGGCGAAAGCCGATCCCTCTCGCCAGGAGATGAAGCACCGGATGGCTGGGTCATGTACTTCGATGGCACTTTCGCACGACAAGGTGCGGGATCTGGCGCTGTGCTCATCTCGCCCACCCAAGACAAGCTATACTACGCCGTGCAGCTCTGCTTGCAGTAGGGTGAGAAGGTCTCCAACAACATCGCGGAATATGAGGGGTTGATCACCGGCCTCAAGGCCACCGCGGCCTTGGGGGTGAAGCATCTCACCATAAAGGGCGACTCGCAGCTCCTCGTCAACTTCTCCAACAAGGTGTACGAACCGAGGGACGAGCACATGGAGGCGTACCTCGTGGAGGTGCGCAAGATGGAGAAGCAATTCTTGGGCCTATAGCTACAGCATGTGCCATGCAGCACCAACAAGGAGGCCGACGAGACCGCCAAGAGGTTGTCAAGGCGTCTATCCCAAGAACCTGGTGTCTTCGAAGAGCGACTCTTCAAGCCTTCAGCGACCCCCGCGGCCGTGGAGACTACACCATCTCGAGAGGAACTCCCCCAGCCACCAGCCTCGGGAGCCCCCGCTTGCTGTCCGACCTCAAGAGTAGGTCTGCTCCTGCCGCTCGAGCCTCAAGAAGGGTGCTAGACTGAGGACTTCAAGGCGTACCCGGAGCAAGGGACACTGCGGGAGAAAAAGGAGGACGCGGAGCGTGTGAGCCGACAGGCTATGGCATACTGCATCCAGGACGGTGAGCTGTACAGAAGACGACCAAATGATGTTTCCTTGCGATGCATCTCTAGGGAGCAGGGGAACGAGCTGCTGGCTGACATACACGGCGGAGACTGCGGGCATCACTCATTGTCGCGTACGCTGGTTGGCAAGGCGTTCCACAGCGGGTTCTACTGGCCCACGGCACTCGGCGACGCAACCGAGCTGGTGAGATCCTGCAAGGCCTGCCAGTTCCATGCCAAGCAAATTCACCAGCCGGCTCAAGGCCTCCAGACCATCCCACTCTCCTGGCCATTCGCGGTCTGGGGGCTGGATATCCTGGGCCCCTTCCCTCGGGCGCCCGGGGGCTACTGCTACCTCTTGAGCATGCGTTGGTTTTCCCTTGAAGAGGAAAGGGTGATACAGCAAAGTAGCGTAAGTATTGCCCTCGGTTTTTGAAAACCATGGTATCAACCTAGTAGGAGATAACACGCAAGTCACCTAGTACCTGCACAAACAATCAAGAACCTTGCAACCAATGCGATAAAGGGGTTGTCAATCCCTTCACGGTCACTCGCAAAAGAGAGATCTAATAAAGATAGTAAGATAAATATTTTTGGTATTATTGTTGTATAGATTGGAAAGTAAAGATTGCAAAATAGTAAAACGAGATGTGATGTAAATAAAAGAGATGCAATATAATAAGAAAGAGACCCAGGGGCCATAGGTTTCACTAGTGGCTTCTCTCAAGATAGCATATATTACGGTGGGTGAACAAATTACTGCCGAGTAATTGATAGAAGAGTGCATAGTTATGAGAATATCTAGGCAATGATCATGAATATAGGCATCACGTCCGTGTCAAGTAGACCAAAACGATTCTGCATCTACTACTATTACTCCACACATCGACCGCTATCTAGCATGCATCTAGAGTATTAAGTTCATAAGAACAGAGTAATGCATTAAGCAAGATGACATGATGTAGAGGGATAAAATCAAACAATATGATATAAACCCCATCTTTTTATCCTCGATGGCAACAATACAATACGTGCCTTGCTGCCCCTACTGTCAATGCGAAAGGACACCGCAAGGTTGAACCCAAAGCTAAGCACTTCTCCCATTGCAAGAAAGATCAATCTAGTAGGCCAAACTAGACCGATAATTCAAAGAGACTTGCAAAGATATCAAATCATGCATATAAGAATTAAGAGAAGAACCAAATATTATACATAGGTAAACTTGATCATAAATCCACAATTCATCGGATCTCGGCAAACACACAGCAAAAGAGTATTACATCGAATAGATCTCCAAGAACATCGAGGAGAACTTTGTATTGAGAACCAAAGAGAGAGAAGAAGCCATCTAGCTAATAACTATGGACCCCAAGGTCTGTGGTAAACTACTCACACATCATCAGAGAGGCTATGGTGTTGATGTAGAAGCCCTCCGTGATCGATTCCCCCTCCGGTAGATCGCCGGAAAAGGCCCCAAGATGGGATCTCACGGGTAGGGAAGGTTGCGGCGGTGGAAAAGTTGTTTCGTGGCTTCCCCTGATGTTTCAGGGTATAAGAGTATATATAGGCGAAAGAAGTACGCCGGTGGAGCTCCGTGGGGCCCACGAGAGTGGGGGGCGCGCCTACCCCCCTGGGCGCGCCCTCCTACCTCGTGGCTGCCTCACGGAGTTCCATACTTCAACTCCAGGTCTTATGGATTGCATTTGTTCCCAGAAAGATCATCGCGAAGGTTTCATTCCATTTGGTATTCGTTTTCTGCAAAACACTGAAATAGGCAAAAAAAACTGGCACTGGGCCTTCGGTTAATAGGTTAGTCCCAAAAATAATATAAAGGAGCATATTAAAGCCCATTAAACATCCAAAACAGATAATATAATAGCATGGAACAATAAAAAATTATAGATACATTGGAGACATATCAAGCATCCCCAAGCTTAATTCTTGCTCGTCCTCGAGTAGGTAAATGATAAAAACAGAATTTTTGATGTGGAATGCTACCTAAGATATTTCTCAATGTAATTTTCTTTATTGTGTTAAGATCCGAAAGATTCAAGACAAAAGTTTAATATAGACATAAAAATAATAATACTTTACGTATACTAACCAAGCAATTATGTCTTCTCAAAATAACATAGCCAAAGAAAGCTCATCCCTCCAAAATCATATAGTTTGGCTATGCTCCATCTTCGTCACACAAAATGCTCCAATCGTGCACAACCCCGATGACAAGCCAAGCAATTGTTTCATACTTTAGTATTCTCAAACTTTTTCAACTTTCACGCAATATATGAGCGTGAGCCATGGACATAGCACTATAGCTGGAATAGAATGGTGGTTGTGGAGAAGACAAAAAAAAGTGGAAGATGGTATCACATCAACTAGGCGTATCAATGGGCTATGGAGATGCCCATCAATAGATATTAATGTGAGTGAGTAGGGATTGCCATGCAACGTATGCACTAGAGCTATAAGTGTATGAAAGCTCAACAAAAGAAACTAAGTGAGTGTGCATCCAACTTGCTTGCTCACGAAGACCTAGGGCAATTTGAGGAAGCCCATCATTCGAATATACAAGCCAAGTTCTATAATTAAAAATTCCCACTAGTATTTGAAAGTGAAAACATAAGAGACTCTCTATCCTGAAGATCATGGTGCTACTTTGAAGCACAAGTGTGGAAAAAGGATAGTAACATTGTCCCTTCTCTCTTTTTCTCTCATCATTTTTTTATTTGGGCCTTCTCCTTTTTTTATGGCCTCTTTTTTTATTTTTCGTCAGGAGTCTCATCCCGACTTATGGGGGAATCATAGTCTCCATCATCCTTTCCTCACATGGGACAATGCTCTAATAATGAAGATCATCACACTTTTATTTAGTTACAAATCAAGAATTATAACTCGATACTTAGAACAAAATATGACTATGTGAATGCCTCCGGCGGTGTACCGGGATGTGCAATGAATCAAGAGTGACATGTATGAAAAATTATGAATGGTGGCCATGCCACAAATACGATGTCAACTACATGATCATGCAAAGCAATATGACTATGATGAAGCGTGTCATAATAAACGGAACGGTGGAAGGTTGCATGGCAATATCTCTCGGAATGGCTATGGAAATGCCATAATAGGTAGGTATGGTGGCTGTTTTGAGGAAGGTAAATGATGGGTATAAGGTACCGGTTAAAGTTGCGCGGCACAAGAGAGGCTAGCAATGGTGGAAGGGGTGAGAGTGCGTATAATCCATGGACTCAACATTAGTCATAAAGAACTCACATACTTATTGCAAAAATATTTTTGTTATCGAAACGAAGTATTACGCGCATGCTCCTAGGGGGATAGATTGGTAGGAAAAGACCATCGCTCATCCCCGACCGCCACTCATAAGGAAGGCAATCAAAGAAACACCTCATTCTTCAAATTTGTCACACAACGGTTACCATACGTGCATGCTACTAGACTTGCAAACCTCAACACAAGTATTTCTCAATTTCACAGTTACTCAACTAGCACGACTCTAATATCACCATCTTCATATCTCAAAACAATCATCAAGTAGTATTCAATGCACTTTATATGAAAGTTTTTATTATACCCATCTTGAATGCCCATCATATTAGGACTAATTTTATAACCAAAGCAAATTACCATGCTGTTCTAAAAGACTCTCAAAATAATATAAGTGAAGCATGAGAGATCAATAATTTCTATAAAATAAAACCACCACCGTGCTCTCAAAAGATATAAGTGAAGCACTAGAGCAAAATTATCTAGCTCAAAAGATATAAGTGAAGCACATAGAGTATTCTAATAAATTCTGAGCATGTGTGTCTCTCCCAAAAGGTGTGTACATCAAGGATGATTGTGGTAAACTAAAAATCAAAGACTCAAATCATACAAGACGCTCCAAGCAAAACACATTTCATGTGGTGAATAAAAATATGGCCACAAGTAAAGTTACCGATAGACGAAGACGAAAGAGGGGATACCTTCCGGGGCATCCCCAATCTTAGGCTTTTGGTTGTCCTTGAATTTTACCTTGGGGTGCCTTGGGCATCCCCAAGCTTAGGCTCTTGCCACTCCTTATTCCAAAATCCATCAAATCTTTACCCAAAAACTTGAAAACTTCACAACACAAAACTTAACAGAAAATCTCATGAGCTCCGTTAGTATAAAAAAAACCCACCACTTTAAGGTACTATCGACATGCAAGTCGTGATTCCTATTACAAGAACATGATCAATCTCATACATCACATATATCATTCATCACATCCTTTTGGCCATATCACATCACATAGCATATGCTGCAAAAACAAGTTAGACGTCCTCTAATTGTTGTTGCAAGTTTTTTACGTGGCTTGTATAGGTTTCTAGCAAGAACGTTTCTTACCTACGTAAAACCACAACGTGATATGCCAATTTCTATTTACCCTTCATAAGGACCCTTTTCATCGAATCCGTTCCGACTAAAGTGGGAGAGACAGACACCCGCTAGCCACCTTATGCAACTAGTGCATGTCAGTCGGTGGAACCTGTCTCACGTAAGCGTACGTGTAAGGTCGGTCCGAGCCGCTTCATCCCACAATACCGCCGAAACAAGATAAGACTAGTAGCGGCAAGAAGAATTGGCAACATCGACGCCCACAACTACTTTGTGTTCTACTCGTGCATAGAAACTACGCATAGACCTAGCTCTGATACCACTGTTGGGGAACGTAGCAGAAATTCAAAATTTTCTACGCATCACCAAGATCAATCTATGGAGTAATCTAGCAACGAGGGGAAGGGGAGTGCATCTACATACCATAGTAGATCGCGATGTGGAAGCGTTGCAAGAACGCGGATGAGGGAGTCGTACTCGTAGCGATTCAGATCGCGGTTGATTCCGATCTAAGCACCGAAGAACGGTGCTTCCGCGTTCAACACACGTGCAGCCCGGTGACGTCTCCCACGCCTTGATCCAGCAAGGAGAGAGGGAGAGGTTGGGGAAGACTCCATCCAGCAGCAGCACGACGGCGTGGTGGTGATGGAGGAGCGTGGCAATCCCGCAGGGCTTCGCCAAGCACCGCGGGAGAGGAGGAGGAGGGAGAGGGGTAGGGCTGCACCGAAAGAGAGACATTCTCATGTGTATGGCAGCCCCAAACCTCAACTATATATAGGGGGGAGGGGGCTGCGCCCCCTCTAGGGATTCCACCCCAAGGGCTGGCGGCCAGCCCTAGATCCCATCTAGGGGGGCGGCCAAGGGGAGGAGAGGGGGGGCGCCACTAGTGTGGGCCTTAAGGCCCATCTGGACCTAGGGTTTGCCCCCTCCCACTCTCCCATGCGCCTTGGGACTTGGTGGGGGGCACACCAGCCCACTTGGGGCTGGTCCCCTCCCACACTTGGCCCACGCAGCCTTCTGGGGCTGGTGGCCCCACTTGGTGGACCCCCGGGACCCTCCCGGTGGTCCCGGTACATTACCGATATCACCCGAAACTTTTCCGGTGACCAAAACAGGACTTCCCATATATAAATCTTTACCTCCGGACCATTCCGGAACTCCTCGTGACGTTCGGGATCTCATCCAGGACTCTGAACAACATTCGGTAACCACGTACATACTTTCCTATAACCCTAGCGTCATCGAACCTTAAGTGTGTAGACCCTACGGGTTCGGGAACCATGCAGACATGACCGAGACGTTCTCCGGTCAATAACCAACAGCGGGATCTGGATACCCATGTTGGCTCCCACATGTTCCATGATGATCTCATCGGATGAACCACGATGTCGGGGATTCAATCAATCCCGTATTCAATTCCCTTTGTCTATCTGTATGTTACTTGCCCGAGATTCGATCGTCGGTATCCCGATACCTTGTTCAATCTCGTTACTGGCACGTCTCTTTACTCGTTCCGTAACTCACATCATCCCGTGATCAACTCCTTGGTCACATTGTGCACATTATGATGATGTCCTACCGAGTGGGCCCAGAGATACCTCTCCGTTTAAACGGAGTGACAAATCCCAGTCTCGATTCGTGCCAACCCAACAGACACTTTCGGAGATACCTGTAGTGCACCTTTATAGCCACCCAGTTACGTTGTGACGTTTGGTACACCCAAAGCATTCCTACGGTATCCGGGAGTTGCACAATCTCATGGTCTAAGGAAATGATACTTGACATTAGAAAAGCTATGAGCAAACGAACTACACGATCTTGTGCTAGGCTTAGGATTGGGTCTTGTCCATCACATCATTCTCCTAATGATGTGATCCCGTTATCAACGACATCCAATGTCCATGGTTAGGAAACCGTAACCATCTATTGATCAACGAGCTAGTCAACTAGAGGCTTACTAGGGACATGGTGTTGTCTATGTATCCACACATGTATCTGAGTTTCCTATCAATACAATTCTAGCATGGATAATAAACGATTATCATGAATAAGGAAATATAATAATAACCAATTTATTATTGCCTCTAGGGCATATTTCCAACAGTCTCCCACTTGCACTAGAGTCAATAATCTAGTCCACATCAGCATGTGATTAACACTCATAGGTCACATCACCATGTGACCAACACCCAAGAGTTTACTAGAGTCAACAATCTAGTTCACATCACCATGTGATTAACACTCAATGAGTTCTGGTTTGATCATGTTATGCTTGTGAGAGAGGTTATTAGTCAACGGGTCTTGAACCTTTCAGATCCGTGTGTGCTTTGCGAATATCTATGTCATCTTGTGGATGCTACCACGCGCTATTTGGAGCCATTTCAAATAATTGCTCTACTATACGAATTCGGTTTACTACTCAGAGTCATCCGGATTAGTGTCAAAGTTCGCATCGACGTAACCCTTTACGACGAACTCCCTTTCACCTCCATAATCGAGAAAATTCCTTAGTCCACTAGGTACTAAGGATAAGTTCGACCGCTGTCATGAGATCCTTTCCCGGATCACTATTGTACCCTCTTGACCAACTCATGGCAAGGAACACTACATGTGCGGTACACAGCATAGCATACTATAGAGCCTACGTCTAAAGCATAGGGGACGACCTTCGTCCTTTCTCTATCTTCTGCTGTGGTCAGGTCTTGAGTCTTACTCAATACTCACACCTTGTAACACAGCCAAGAACTCCTTCTTTGCTGATCTATTTTGAACTCTTTCAAAATCATGTCAAGGTGTGCGTTCTTTGAAAGTATCATCAGGCGTCTTGATCTATCTCTATAGATCTTGATGCCCAATATGAAAGCAGCTTTATCCAGGTCTTCCTTTCAAAAACTCCTTTCAAACAACCCTTTATGCTTTCCAGAAATTTTACATCATTTCGGATCAACAATATGTCATTCACATATACTTATCAGAAATGTTGGAGCGCTCCCACTCACTTTATTGTAAATACAAGTTTCTAACAAACTTTGTATAAACCCAAAAACTTTGATCGCTCCATCAAAGCTTATATTCTGACTCCGAGATGCTTGCTCTAGTCCATGGAAGGATCGCTGGAGCTAGCATACCTTTTAGCATCCTTAGGATCGACAAAACCTTTCTGATTGTATCACATACAACCTTTCCTTACGAAAACTGGTAAGGAAACTTGTTTTGACATCCATCTGCCAGATTTCATAAATGCAGCTAATGCTAACATGATTCCGACGGACTTAAGCATCGCTACGGATGAGAAAATCTCATCGTAGTCAACTCCTTGAACTTGTGAAAATACTCTTTGCCACAAGTCGAGCTTCATAGACGGCAACCTTACCGTCCACGATCGTCTTCTTCTTAAAGATCCATTTATCTCGGATTTCATGGCTTCTAACCATTTGTCGGAATATCGGCCCACCATCGCTTCTCCATAGCTCATAGGTTCATCGTTGTCCAACAACATGACTTCCAAGACAGGATCACGTACTACTCTGAAGTATTACGCATCCTCGTCGTCCTACGAGGTTTGGTAGTGACTTGATCCGAAGTTTCATGGTCACCATCATAAGCTTCCACTTCAATTGGTGTAGGTGCCACAGGAACAACTTCCTGTGCCCTGCTACACACTAGTTGAAGTGACGGTTCAATAACCTTATCAAGTCTCCACCATCCTCCCACTCAATTCTTTCGAGAGAAACTTTTCCTCGAGAAAGGACCCATTTCTAGAAGCAATTACTTTTGCTTCCAGATCTGAAATAGGAGGTATACCCAACTGTTTTGGGTTTTCTATGAAGATGCATTTATCCGCTTTGGGTTCGAGCTTATCAGCCTGAAACTTTTTCACATAAGCATCGCAGCCCCAAACTTTTAAGAAACGACAACTCAGGTTTCTCTAAACGGTGTCGTCTCAACGGAATTGCGTGGTGCCCTATTTAAAGTGAATGCGGTTGTCTCTAATGCCTAACCCATAAACGATAGTGGTAATTCGATAAGAGACATCATGGCATGCACCATATCCAATAGGGTGCAGTTATGATGTTCGGACACACCATCACACTATGGTGTTCCAGGAGGTATTAATTGTGAAACACTTTCCACAATGTCTTAATTGTGTGCCAAACTCGTAACTCAGATACTCATCTCTATGATCATATCACATACATTTTATCCTCTTGTCATGACGATCTTCAACTTCACTATGAAATTACTTGAACCTTTCAATAATTCAGACTTGTGTTTCATCAAGTAAATACACTCAGCATCTACTCAAACCATCTGTGAAGTAAGAACATAACGATATCCACTGCATGCCTCAGCACTCATTGGACTGCATACATCAAAATGTATTACTTCCAATAAGTTGCTCTCTTGTTCCATCTTACTGAAAACGAGGCCTTTCAGTCATCTTGCCCATGTGGTATGATTTGCATGTCTCAAGTGATTCAAAATCAAGTGAGTCCAAACGACCCATCTGCATGGAGTTTCTTCATGCATATATACCAATAGACATGGTTCGCATGTCTCAATCTTTTAAAAAATGACTGAGTCCAAAGATCCATCTACATGGAGCTTCTTCATGCGTTCTATACCAGTATGACTCAAATGGCAGTGCCACAAGTATGTGGTACTATCATTACTATTTTATATCTTTTGGCACGAACATGTGTATCACTGCGATCAAGATTCATTTTAGGTGCAAGACCATTGAAGGTATTATTCAAATAAACAGAGTAACCATTATTCTCCTTAAATGAATAACCGTATTGCGATAAACATAATCCAATCATGATCAACGCAAACACCAAATCTCGATAGTAGAGGGAGCATGCGATGCTTGATCACATCAACCTCGGAAACACATCCAACACACATCGTCATCTCACCTTTAGCCAGTCTCCGTTTATTCCGCAGCTTTTATTTCGAGTTACTAACACTTAGCAACCGAACCGGTATCTAATACCCTGGTGCTGCTAGGAGTACTAGTAAAGTACACATTCATATAATGTATATCCAATATACTTCTGTCGACCTTGCCTGCCTTCTCATCTACCAAGTATCTAGGGTAGTACTGCTTCAGTGACCGTTCCCCTCATTACAGAAGCACTTAGTCTCGGGTTTGGGTTCAACCTTGGGATTCTTCACTAGAGCAGCAAATGATTTGCTGTTTCATGAAGTATCCCTTTTGCCCTTGCCCTTCTAGAAACTAGTGGTTTTACTAACCATCAACAATTGATGCTCCTTCTTGATTTCTACTTTCGCGGTGTCAAACATCGCGAGTTGCTCAAGGATCATCATCTATCCTTGATATTTATAGTTCATCACGAAGCTCTAATAGCTTGGTGGAAGTGATTATGGAGAACCATCACTATCTCATCTGGAAGATTAACTCCCACTCGATTCAAGCGATTGTGGCACTCAGACAATCTGAGCACATGCTCAACGATTGAGCATTTCTCCCTTAGTCTGCAGGCTTAAGAAACTTGTCAGAGGTTTCATACCTCTTGACGTGGGCACTAGTCCGAAATCCCAATTTCAGTCTTCGGAACATCTCATATGTTCTGCGACGTTTCAAAAACCCGTCTTTGGTGCCACAATTCTAAACCTTTAGCATTACTCACTGAACTATCACGTAGTCATCAAAACGTGTATGTCAGATGTTTCGCAACATCTATAGACGACGCTGAGGTTCAGCACACCGAGCGGTGCATTAAGCACATAAGCCTTCTGTGCAGCAATGAGGACAATCCTCAGTTTACGGACCCAGTCCGCATAATTGCTACTACCAACTTTCAACTAAATTTTCTCTAGGAACATATCTTAACACATAGAACTAAAGCGCAAGCTATGACATAATTTGCAAAGACCTTTTTGACTATGTTCATGATAATGAAGTTCATCTGATTATGAACTCCCACTCAGATAGACATCCCTCTAGTCATCTAAGTGATACATGATCCGAGTCAAACTAGGCCGTGTCCGATCATCACGTGAGACGGACTAGTCATCATCGGTGAACATCTCCATGTTGATCGTATCTTCTATACGACTCATGCTCGACCTTTCGGTCTCTTGTGTTCCGAGGCCATGTCTGTACATGCTAGGCTCGTCAAGTCAACCTAAGTGTTTCGCATGTGTTCCGAGGCCATGTCTGTACATGCTAGGCTCGTCAACACCCATTGTATTCGAACGTTAGAATCTATCACACCCGATCATCACGTGGTGCTTCAAAACAACGAACCTTCGCAACGGTGCACAGTTAGGGGGAACACTTCTCTATAAATTTTAGTGAGGGATCATCTTATTTACGCTACCGTCGTTCTAAGCAAATAAGATGTAAACATGATAAACATCACATGCAAATCATAAAGTGACGTGATATGGCCAATATCATCTTGCGCCTTTTTATCTCCATCTTCGAGGCGCGGCATGATCACCTTCGTCACCGGCATGACACCATGATCTCCATCATCGTGTCTTCATGAAGTTGTCTCGCCAACTATTAATTCTACTACTATGGCTAACGGTTAGCAATAAAGTAAAGTAATTACATGGCGTTTTCATTGACACGCAGATCATACAATAAATTAAGACAACTCCTATGGCTCCTGCCGGTTGTCATACTCATCGACATGCAAGTCGTGATTCCTATTACAAGAACATGATCAATCTCATACATCACATATATCATACATCACATCCTTTTGGCCATATCACATCACATAGCATATGCTGCAAAAACAAGTTAGACGTCCTCTAATTGTTGTTGCAAGTTTTTTACGTGGCTTGTATAGGTTTCTAGCAAGAACGTTTCTTACCTACGTAAAACCACAACGTGATATGCCAATTTCTATTTACACTTCATAAGGACCCTTTTCATAGAATCCGTTCCGACTAAAGTGGGAGAGACAGACACCCGCTAGCCACCTTATGCAACTAGTGCATGTCAGTCGGTGGAACCTGTCTCACGTAAGCGTACGTGTAAGGTCGGTCCGGGCCGCTTCATCCCACAATACCGCCGAAACAAGATAAGACTAGTAGCGGCAAGAAGAATTGGCAACATCGACGCCCACAACTACTTTGTGTTCTACTCGTGCATAGAAACTACGCATAGACCTAGCTCTGATACCACTGTTGGGGAACGTACCAGAAATTCAAAATTTTCTACGCATCAGCAAGATCAATCTATGGAGTAATCTAGCAACGAGGGGAAGGGGAGTGCATCTACATACCATTGTAGATCGCGATGCGGAAGCGTTGCAAGAACGTGGATGAGGGAGTCGTACTCGTAGCGATTCAGATCGCGGTTGATTCCGATCTAAGCACCGAAGAACGGTGCCTCCGCGTTCAACACACGTGCAGCCCGGTGACGTCTCCCACGCCTTGATCTAGCAAGGAGAGAGGGAGAGGTTGGGGAAGACTCCATCCAGCAGCAGCACGACGGCGTGGTGGTGATGGAGGAGCGTGGCAATCCCGCAGGGCTTCGCCAAGCACCGCGGGAGAGGAGGATGAGGGAGAGGGGTAGGGCTGCACCGAAAGAGAGACGTTCTCATGTGTATGGCAGCCCCAAACCTCAACTATATATAGGGGGGGAGGGGGCTGCGCCCCCTCTAGGGTTTCCACCCCAAGGGCTGACGGCCAGCCCTAGATCCCATCTAGGGGGGCGGCCAAGGGGAGGAGAGGGGGGCGCCACTAGGGTGGGCCTTAAGGCCCATCTGGACCTAGGGTTTGCCCCCTCCCACTCTCCCATGCGCCTTGGGCCTTGGTGGGGGGCACACCAGCCCACCTGGGGCTGGTCCCCTCCCACACTTGGCCCACGCAGCCTTCTAGGGCTGGTGGCCCCACTTGGTGGACCCCCGGGACCATCCCGGTGGTCCCGGTACATTACCGATATCACCCGAAACATTTCCGGTGACCAAAACAGCACTTCCCATATATAAATCTTTACCTCCGGACCATTTCGGAACTCCTCGTGACGTCCGGGATCTCATCAGTAACCACGTACATACTTTCCCTATAACCCTAGCGTCATCGAACCTTAAGTGTGTAGACCCTACGGGTTCGGGAACCATGCAGACATGACCGAGACGTTCTCCGGTCAATAACCAACAGCGGGATCTGGATACCCATGTTGGCTCCCACATGTTCCACGATGATCTCATCGGATGAACCACGATGTCGGGGATTCAATCAATCCCGTATTCAATTCCCTTTGTCTATCGGTATGTTACTTGCCTGAGATTCGATCGTCGGTATCCCGATACCTTGTTCAATCTCGTTACCGGCAAGTCTCTTTACTCATTCCGTAACTCACATCATCTCGTGATCAACTCCTTGGTCACATTGTGCACATTATGATGATGTCCTACCGAGTGGGCCCAGAGATACCTCTCCGTTTACACGGAGTGACAAATCCCAGTCTCGATTCGTGCCAACCCAACAGACACTTTCGGAGATACCTGTAGTGCACCTTTATAGCCACCCAGTTACGTTGTGACGTTTGGTACACCCAAAGCATTCCTACGGTATCCGGGAGTTGCACAATCTCATGGTCTAAGGAAATGATACTTGACATTAGAAAAGCTCTGAGCAAACGAACTACACGATCTTGTGCTAGGCTTAGGATTGGGTCTTGTCCATCACATCATTCTCCTAATGATGTGATCCCGTTATCAACGACATCCAATGTCCATGGTTAGGAAACCGTAACCATCTATTGATCAACGAGCTAGTCAACTAGAGGCTTACTAGGGACATGGTGTTGTCTATGTATCCACACATGTATCTGAGTTTCCTATCAATACAATTCTAGCATGGATAATAAACGATTATCATGAACAAGGAAATATAATAATAACCAATTTATTATTGCCTCTAGGGCATATTTCCAACAATATGACCCTCAGGAGGTTCTTTGGTTTTATTAATGATCAAACTCCGAGGCAAGAAATCAAGAAATTCATTTGTAGCAAAAGGTTCCTTAATGATATCGAAAAAATTGGGCTGAACACTTATTGATTTGAGGTCTTCATTTTCCTTAGTAGAAGATTCACCCTTATTTTTAGGAACATATATAAACTTGGAAACTTTGGTAGGAGGAGGATTTGAGGTATTTTTTACAGCAGAAAAAGCGGATCCCAAGTTGGTAATAATATCTGCGGGTTTATCAATTCTAGTGGAATCTTGGTTTATCTTCTCATTAACTATGGGTTCCTTTTCCCTAAGATTTTTCAGAGTAACTCCTACCTTAGATCCATATTGGGTAATGTGGTTGTGGATCTTTTTATACAAATTTTCGATTAACTCTATGGTGGCAATTTTAGTTTCAATGATATCAAGCCTTTGTTTTTTTTGCGGGTCAATGATATCAAGCCTTTCCATCACATGTTCCAAAGTTAAAATAGTTCCATTGACCAAAAGAGGAGGTGGGCCTAAAAAATCTATCATAGCATTATAAGAATCAAAAGTATGCTCCCCAACAAATTCCCTCCGGTAATGGTGTCAAGAACATATCTATTCCAAGGAGTAATGCCTACATAAAAATTGCAAAGAAGAACGGAAGTGGATTGCTTTTTAGTAGATCTATTTTGAGCATTGCAAATTCTATACCAAGCATGTTTTAGATTTTCTCCCTCCCTTTGTTTAAAATTGAGAACTTCATTATCGGGAGTATTAACAATGATAGGTGGGCTAGCCATGACGGCGAAACAAATGATCTAACACACGGACACACAAGAGGCAAGCGAAAAGAGGCGAACGGAAAAGAGGCGAAGAAAGGCAAAGTTTTTTGAAAATCGTTTTAGAAGTGGGGGAGAGGAAAACGAGAGGCGAATGGCAAATAATGTAATGCGAGGGAGAAGAGTTTATGATGGGTACTTGGTATGTCTTGAATTGAGCGTAGATCTCCCCAGCAACGGCGCCAGAAATCCTTCTTGCTACCTCTTGAGCATGCGTTGGTTTTCCCTTGAAGAGGAAAGGGTGATGCAGCAAAGTAGCGTAAGTATTTCCCTCAGTTTTAGAGAACCAAGGTATCAATCCAGTAGGAGATGACATGCAAGTCACCTAGTACCTGCACAAACAATCAAGAACCTTGCAACCAACGCAATATAGGGGTTGTTAATCCTTTCACGGTCACTCGCAAAAGTGAGATCTAATAAAGATAGTAAGATAAATATTTTCGGTATTTTTGTTGTATATATTGGAAAGTAAAGATCGCAAAATAGTAAAACGAGATGCGATGTAAATAAAATAGATGCAAGATAATAAGAAAGAGACCCAGGGGGCATAGGTTTCACTAGTGGCTTCTCTCAAGATAGCATATATTACGGTGGGTGAACAAATTACTGCCGAGCAATTGATAGAAGAGCGCATAGTTATGAGAATATCTAGGCAATGATCGTGAATATAGGCATCATGTCCGTGTCAAGTAGACCAAAACGATTCTGCATCTACTACTATTACTCCAGACATCGACCGCTATCCAGCATGCATCTAGAGTATTAAGTTCATAAGAACAGAGTAATGCATTAAGCAAGATGACATGATGTAGAGGGATAAACTCAAACAATATGATATAAACCCCATCTTTTTTATCCTCGATGGCAACAATACAATACGTGCCTTGCCGCCCCTACTGTCACTGGGAAAGGACACCGCAAGATTGAACCCAAAACTAAGCACTTCTCCCATTGCAAGAAAGATCAATCTAGTAGGCCAAACTAAATGAATTATTCAAAGAGACTTGCAAAGATATCAAATCATGCATATGAGAATTCAGAGAAGAACCAAATATTATTCATAGATAAGCTTGATCATAAATCCACAATTCATCAGATCTCGGCAAACACACCGCAAAAGAGTATTACATCGAATAGATCTCCAAGAACATCGAGGAGAACTTTGTATTGAGAACCAAAGAGAGAGAAGAAGCCATCTAGCTAATAACTATGGACCCGAAGGTGTGTGGTAAACTACTCACACATCATCAAAGAGGCTATGGTATTGATGTAGAAGCCCTCCGTGATCGATTCCCCCTCCGGCAGATCGCCGGAAAAGGCCCCAAGATGGGATCTCACGGGTACAGAAGGTTGCGGCGGTGGAAAGTTGTTTCGTGGCTCCCCTTGATGTTTTTAGGGTATAAGAGTATATATAGGCGAAAGAAGTATGTCGGTGGAGCTCTGTGGGGCCCACGATGGTGGGGGGCGCGCCTACCCCCCAGGGCGCGCCCTCCTGCCTCGTGGCCGCCTCTCGGAGTTCCAGACTTCAACTCCAAGTCTTCTGGATTGCGTTTGTTCCAAGAAATATCATCATGAAGGTTTCATTCTGTTTGGATTCCGTTTGGTATTCCTTTTCTGCAAAACACTGAAATAGGCAAAAAAACCAGAAACTGGCACTAGGCCTTCGGTTAATAGGTTAGTCCCAAAAATAATATAAAAGAGCATATTAAAGCCCATTAAACATCCAAAACATATAATATAATAGCATGGAACAATAAAAAATTATAGATACATTGGAGAAGTATCAGCTACCAATACCTCTACGTCGCCATCGACAAGTTCACTAAATGGGCGGAGGTGGAAGCCGTCCGCGCCATCCCTGCCGGGTCCGCGGTCAAGTTCATCAAGGGTCTCGTGAGCCTGTTTGGGGTCCCTAACCGCATCATCACCGACAATGGCTCGCAGTTCTAGCAATCTCTTCAAGACATATTGTGCTAACCTTGGAACGCAGATTTGCTACACTTCGGTGGCACACCCCAGAAGCAATGGCCAAGCCGAGCGCGCCAATGAGTAGGCCCACAGAGGCCTCAAGACCAGGACCTTCAAGAAGAAACTCGAGGCCTGCGGCAGGGGCTGGCACGACGAGCTCCAGTCCATGCTGTGGTCCATCCACAACACCGCCACCAAGCCAACAGGCGAGACCCCATTCTTCCTCGTCTACGAAGCAGAAGCGGTTCTCCCTCATGAGGTCAGGCATCACTCCGCGCGGGTCCTAGCGTTCGATGAGATGCAACAGGACGCCATGCGGGGGATGGACCTTGTGCTGGGGGAGGAACACCGTCGTGAAGCCTCGCTTAGGGAGGCAAGGTACCAGCAGGCGCTGCGGCGGTACCACTATCGCAGTGTCCGCTCTAGGACGCTCGAGGTGGGCGATCTCATCCTGAGGCGGGTGCTCTCCAGGGAAGGGCTGCATAAGCTCTTACCCATGTGGGAGGGCCCATTTAGGATTGCCCGTGTCTCCAGGCCTGGCGCCGCGCGCCTGGAGACGAAGGACGGGATCCCCATCCAGAACTCCTGGAACATCCAGCACCTCCGAAAGTTCTACCCATGAAGCAAGGCCCAGTGCCTGTGAAGGTCTCCGCTCGTGACACTCTCACATAATAATGAGTGGGGCTGTACACGCCCCGGAGTCTCCGGAGTGCCACCCTTGGGCCTCGGGGGCTCCCTCCCACGTTCTAGTGGCAACACTTAGCTCCGCACTGGTGAGAAGACTAGACTAGGTGCCGGACGCCGCTGTTCATTTGCTTTCTGTAGTTGGCTTGCCCCTTTTCATTTAATGAATTTGAAGTTCTCGTGTTTCTCTATGGCTTGGTTGAACCGCCTCTTCTTTCTGATTCTTCCCTTGATTCTTCGTTTTGCGCCAGGGAGGGCGGCAGTTGCCCGACGCTCTCCCTCGCGTGCCTCGCGAGGGGGCTGGATAGGTATATGCGCGTGCGCACTCCCCTAATCTCCGCGACGCGCCCTTGTTTGAGCTTGTGATCGGCGCATCCCTTTTTAGTCCGTGCCCCATGGGTACCGCGACGCGATGCGCTTGGCTTGACCAGCCCATGCCTGAGGCCTCGCGCAATAAGGGATAAGGATTTCTTAACGAATTTTTGCAGCTTCACGACATTGCCCGAGTCGGCAGCAGGGAAGACCCATCAGGTGCCCAGAGGCGCGCGCCCTCACAAGATCAAGTCTACCCTGGATACAACAAGCTAAGTTGCCCCTCTACACCCGCATAAGGCACAGATCTTACAACGCAACCCGAAAACAATAAACACACCACAAAAGCAACATAAGCACCATGGTTCATTACACGCCCTTGCAGGGCCCCATACTCGTTTCTGGCAATGCGGGGGTAACGGGGAAGGAGAGGACAAGCAAAAGCGGCTCCTACAACGCGGATGCTCACGAGGATCGGCCCCCCAGACACAGGCGGAGCCCTCCTCGCGCTTCACCGGGGCGCGACGACGGGACGACCCGCCACCGTAATCGAAGCGAGCCCGACGGCGTGGCGGCTGGTCGTAGCCACCGCTGCTGGAGCTTTCGCCGGAGGAGGATCTGCCATAGCTGGGCGAACCGCGTCCGCCACCGAGGGCGAGGTCTCCTTCGTCCTCGTCACGGCCATCGCCAAGGCCGAGCACCTCGCCACCATCGTCGTCTTTAGGGCAGCATCCGGCGCGGCGACCGTCTTCCCCGAACACCCTCACGAAGAGGGTCGCTGCACCGTCGTACTTAAAGTGGATGGTGCACCACCTGCTCAGGCCGCGTGCGTGGGCGAACGTCTGCCAGCCGCGGGCCAGGGCTACGTTGCCTACGACGGAGATCTCCACCGTGTCCCACGAAGCTTGGCTACAGCAACCGTCGGCCTGCAGCCAGAGACTGCTAGGACCCCTGGGCAGCAGCTCGCCGGCAAAGGAGTGCGAAAGCTGAAGCTAAGTGTCGGCCGAGTTCTCCCACCACACGACAAACTCCGGGAGCACCTCCGCTGAGTGCAAGCGCGGCCGGGGAGGCTGTGCGACCATGGCGTGCCTCCCCTCATTGACAGGGCTGCCACGATCCGAGCGGCTCCCGCCGCGCGAAGAGGCGTCGCCGTGGCCGCCAGGGACGGCACCAGACCCTGGGGAAGTTCGCCCGCGCCCATCACAGGCCATGGAGGGAGTTGCGGCATGCTTGCGGGGGCGACCGCGCCCCCTCTTAGGCGGTGGCGAGCCGGGCCCCTCCTGGCAGGCCTTCCCCTTCTCTGCGGCTGAGAACCTCTTCGCCGGCGCCATGAGTCTCGCTGCAAGACGGCAGAGCAAGGAGGAGGAAGAAGAAGCAGGCGGGATGGAGGAAGAGATGAGCGACAGGGGCTCCGCCCGTCTCCTCAATTATAGCCAGAGGGAGGCCAACCGCCGGCCTCCACGATCGTAGGTAATGATGGTTTTTCTGCATGCAGCAGGGACTCGTCAAGTCGGGCAGTTGCCGAGGCAGCATGGGGAAGCGGAGATGCCCACGTCTTGTCAATTACCACATGTCAATCAAGGCCTCATGCTATTGGGGCCCGCGACGCTCCACACTTGACCTTTGGCTTCGCCTTGAAGCCATGTCCGAGCGCGCCTTGAGATCGGGGGCTACTATCAGCATTCTAGGAACGGGGGTCCCCAAACTTTCCTGCCTGCGGCCCATGGCGTGGCTCCACCAGCGGCCTGGTACGGCCCATCTTCATCTACAACCACACAAGACCCTCGCGAGGGGCCAAGCCTCGCGAGCTGGATGACGCCAAGACCTCCTCAGGGGCAGCCTCACTAGGCTGGCTCCCGAGGAGTGGAGATATCTATGCAAGGGGCACCTCGCGAGGTTCGCGTGACGTGAGCCATGACGACCAAGGCCAGGCAGGCGCCAGCGGGTGCAGTGTACTGGTTGCCTCTTTGGTGCTAAAGGGGCAAGGGCAGGCGAGGAGTCCCGAGGCATCAGGCAAAGGTTTCCATATCGGTGCAACAAGACCAAGACCAGCAGGACGACATGATGGAGGTCACCATGGAGCCCATGATGGCGTCACCACCAGAGCCTTTGGCAGGCGAAGACCACCTTTTGTCAGGATAGCATGTACTAGCTGTCCCCCTTCAAATTGGCCGTTGTGGGATCCCTTCCCACCTAATATTTGGGAAGAGGACCAGGCCCTCTATAAATAGGACTAGCCACCACCACGGGGAGGCATCTCATCTTGGATGGGATCCACTCCACCAAGGCAAACTCATAAGCTCCCCGAGCTCAAGAACACCACTCGTCAGGAGGCGGTTCATCCCTTGTACTTGTTCATCCTCAGCCTACAAGGCAATCCACCACACCACACTGGAGTAGGGTATTACACCACAACGGTGCCCGAACCAGTATAAACCCTTGTGTCACTTGCTCTTTGGGTTCGGCAAGTTAGGCCTTGAGATCGTTGTGCGAGCGAGCTAGGGAGAGAGAGATCTTCGTGCGCACCCTAGTGTTTGAACCTCAAGGTTTGCCGGAACCCCTAATCTGACAGCTCCGTGCGAGTCTTGGCGTTTGACGAGGCACGTAAGGACGTCGTGCGAGGGATGGACCTCGTGCTAGGGGAGGAACGCCGCCACCAAGCCTCGCTCTGAGCGGCAAGGTACCGGCAGGCGCTGCGACGGTACCACTGCCACAGCGTCCGCTCCAGGACGCTCAAGGTGGGCGATCTTGTCTTGAGGCGGGTGCTCTCCAGGGAAGGGTTGCATAAGCTCTCACCCATGTGGGAGGGCCCGTTTAGGATCGCCCGTGTCTGCAGGCCTGGCGCCGTGCGCCTGGAGACGCAGGATGGGATCCCCATCCAGAATGCTTGGAACATCCAACACCTCCGGAAGTTCTACCCATGAAGCAAGGCCCAGTGCTTGTGAAGGTCTCCACTCGTGACACTCTCACGTAATAATGAGTGGGGTTCTACACACCCCGGAGTCTCCGGAGAGCCTCCCTCGGGCCTCGGGGGCTCCCTCCCACGTCTTAGTGGCAGCACTTAGCTCCGTGCTGGTGAGAAGACTAGAATAGGTGCCGGACGCGGCTGTTCATTTGCTTTCTGTAGCTGGCTTTGCAACTTTTTAGTGAGATTTGGAGTTCTGGCGTTTCTTGATTGCTTGGTTGAGTCCCCCTTTTTTCTCTGCTTCTTCACTCACTCCTCTGTTTTGCGCCAGGGAGGACGGCAGTTGCCCAACGCTCTCCCTCGTGCACCTCGCACGGGGGCTAGGCAGGTGTGTGCGTGCGCTGGGCTAGCCTAAACCACGGGTACGCCTCGCCAAAGCCCTGTCGCTCTAGAGCTTCGGCTCCCTTGATTTTCGTGAGGCACCCTCGATTGATCTCTTGATTGGCGCACCCTCCTAAGTCCGTGCCCCATGGGTACCGCAACGTGGTGCACTAGGCCATGACCAGCCCATTCCTGAGGGCTCGCGCAGGGAAGGATAAGGCACCCGACGGATGTCCTAACAAATTCTGCATCTTTGTGATGCCTCCAGAGGTCAACGGCTCCTGAGTCGGCAACAAGGAGGCCTCACCAGGTGCCAGAAGGCGCGCCCTCACAAGATAGAAAACTACCCCGGGAGCATCAAGCTAAGTTATCCCTCTACGTGTATATGGAGCACGAATGTCACAACACAACACAGAAACAATAAACATAGCATGGCGGCATGAAAATCACAGTTCATTACATGCCCTCGCAGGGCACCATACTTGTTTCTTGAAATGCAGGAACAAAGGGAAGGACGAGCAAAAGTGGCGCGCACACCCACAACAGCTCACGATGGTCGGCTCCCAGTGCCCTCCGGACTCAGCCGGAGCCCTCCTCGCGCTTCACCGGAGCACGGCGACGGGACGACCCGCCACCATCCTGAAAACGAGCCCGGCGGCATAGCGGCTGCTCGTAGCCGCCGCTGCTGGAGCTCTCGCTGGAGGGGGAGCCGCCACCGCTGGACGAGCCACGGCCGTCGCCATGAGTGAGCTCGCCCTCGGTGTCGTCGTGGCCATCATCAAGGCCAAGTCCGTCATCGCCGCTGTCTTCGGGGAAGCACCCCGCGCGGTGACCATCTTCCCCAAAGACCCTCATGAAGCGGGTCGCGGCGCCATCGTACTTTAAGTGGAGGGTACACCGCCTGCTCAGGCCACGCGCGTGGGCAAACGTCTGCCAGCCACGGGCCAAGGCCACGTTGCCCGCGATGCAGACCTCCACAGCGACCCACGAGGCCTTGCTGCAGCAACCGTCGGCCTCCAGCCAGAGGACGTCAAGACACCTGGCTGGCAGTTCACGGCAAAGGAGCGCGGGAGCTGGAGCCAGGTGCCGGTCGGATTCTCCGACCGTACGACGAACTCCGGGAGCACCTCCACTGAACGGAAGAGCGGCTGAGGAGGCCGGGCGACCACGGCACAACTCCCCTCGGTGCAAGGGCTGCTCCGTCTGGAGCGACCCTCGCCGTGAGAGGAAGCACCGCTGCGGCCGCCGAGGACGGTGCCGGTCCCTGAAGGAGCACGACCGCGCCCCTGAGGAGCCATAGTAGGGGTCGCGGTGTTCTTACGGGGAAGGTCTCTCCGCCTCTTGGGCGGCGGTGAGCTGGGACCCTCCTGGCGGGCCTTCCCCTTCTCCGCGGCCGAGAACCTCTTCATTTGGCACCATAGGAAGGTAGCAAGGCGGCGAGACAAGAAGGAAGAAGAAGATGCAGGCGGCGTAGAGAAGGAGATGAGCAACGGGGGCTCCACGCCTCTCCTCATTTATAGCCAGAAGGAGGCCAACCGCCGGCCTCCATGATCGTAGGTAATGATGGTTTTCTTCTGCATGCAGCAGGGTCTCGTCAAGTCGAACGGTTGCCGAGGCAGCATGGGGAAGTGGAGGCGCCCACGCCCCATCAATCGCCTCGCGTCAGTCAAGGCCGCAGGCGGTTGGGGCCCGTGGCGCTCCGCACTTGCCCTTTGGCTTCGCCTCGAAGCCAAGTTCGAGCGCGCCTTGGGCCCGGGGGCTACTGTCGGCGTTCTGGGACAGGGGGAGCCCAGACTTGCCTGCCTACGGCCCATGGCGTGGCTCCACCAACAGCCTGGTATTGCCCAGCTTCAGCAGTGACAAACCCAAGACCCTCGCGAGGGGCCGAGCCTCGCGAGGCGGACGACACCAATACCTCCCCGGGGTGGCCTCACTAGGCTGGCTCCCGAGGAGCGGAGATATCTATGCAAGGGGCACTTCGCGAGGCTCGCATGACGTGAGCCATGACGACCAAGGCCAGGCGGGCGCCAGCGGGCACAGTGTTCCAGTTTCCTCTTTGGTGCTAACGAGGCAAGAGCAGGCGCGGGGTCCCGAGGCATCAGGCAAAGATTTCCATATCATTGTAACAAGACCAGTACCAACAGGACGGCAGGATGGAGGTCATTGCGGAGCCCACAACAGCATCACCACCAGAGCCTTTGGCAGGCGAAGACCACCTTTTGTCAGGGTAGCTTGTACTAGCTGTCCCCCTTCAAACTTGGCCGTTGTGGGATCCCTTCCCGCCTAACATTTGGGAAGAGGACCAGGGCCTCTCTAAATAGGACTAGCCACCACCGTAGGAGGGGGATCAGATCAGGGGCGGATCATTCAGATCAGCCTTGATGTCTACTACGCAACCTTCTTCTGGTAGACGTTGTTGGGCCTCCAAGTGCAGAGGTTTGTAGGACAGTAGCAAATTTCCCTCAAGTGGATGACCTAAGGTTTATCAATCCGTGTTAGGTTTAGGATGAAGATGGTCTCTCTCAAGCAACCCTGCAACCAAATAACAAAGAGTCTCTTGTGTCCCCAACACACCCAATACAATGGTAAATTGTATAGGTGCACTAGTTCGGCGAAGTGATGGTTATACAAGTGCAATATGGATGGTAGATATAGGTTTTTGTACAGGTGCACTAGTTAGGTCTTACTTGGCACAAATACTAATTAAAACACAAAACCACATCTAAACAGAAGCTAGATGGATTATTTATTCCTAAACAGAACCAAAAAGCAAGAAACTAAAATAAAATTGGGTTGCCTCCCAACAAGCGCTAACGTTTAACGCCCCTAGCTAGGCATGATGATTTCAACGATGCTCACAAAAAAGATAAGAATTGAAACATAAAAAGAGCATCATGAAGAATATGGCTAGCACATTTAAGTCTAACCCACTTCCTATGCATAGGGATTTTGTGAGCAAACAACTTACGGGAACAATAATCAACTAGCATAGGAAGGCAAAACAAACATAACTTCAAAACTTTAAGCACATAGGGAGGAAACTTGATATTATTGCAATTCCTACAAGCATACATTCCTCCCTTATAATAATTTTCAGTAGCATCATGAATGAATTCAACAATATAACCAGCACCTAAAGCATCCTTTTCATGATGGACTTGCATAGAAATTTTCCTACTCTCCACATAAGCAAATTTATTCTCATCAATAGTAGTGGGAGCAACCTCAACAAAATAACTATCATGTGATTGAAAATTAAGATCAAGATGACAAGTTTCATGGTTATCATTATTCTTTAAAGCATATGTGTCATCACAATAATCATCATAGATAGGAGGCATGCTTTCATCATAATAAATTTGCTCATCAAAGCTTGGGGGACAAAAAATATCATCTTCATCAAACATAGCTTCCCCAAGCTTGTGGCTTTGCATATCATTAGCATCATGGATATTCAAGGAATTCATACTAACAACATTGCAATCATGCTCATCATTCAAATATTTTATGCCAAGCATTCTATGTAATTCTTCTTTTAGTACTTGAGCACAATTTTCCTTCCCATCATTTTCACGAAGACATTAAAAAGATGAAGCATATGAGGCACCCTTAATTCCATTTTTTTGTAGTTTTCTTTTATAGAATAAACTAGTGATTAAACAAGAAACAAAAAGATTCGATTGCAAGATCTAAAGATATACCTTCAAGCACTCACCTCCTCGGCAACGGCGCCATAAAAGAGCTTAGTTGACGGGATGTGAGTGCCGCTTACCTAGCCTCCCAGGCAACGGCGCCAGAAAAGAGCTTGATGTCTACTATGCAATCTTCTTCTTGTAGATGTTGTTGGGCCTCCAAGTGCAGAGGTTTGTAGGACAGTAGCAAATTTCCCTCAAGTGGATGACCTAAGGTTTATCAATCCGTGGGAGGCGTAGGATGAAGATGGTCTCTCTCAAGCAACCCTGCAACCAAATAACAAAGAGTCTCTTGTGTCCCCAACACACCCAATACAAATGGTAAATTGTATAGGTGCACTAGTTCGGCGAAGAGATGGTGATACAAGTGCAATATGGATGGTAGATATAGGTTTTTGTAATCTGAAAATATAAAAACAGCAAGGTAACTAATGATAAAGGTGAGCACAAACGGTATTGCAATGATAGGAAACAAGGCCTACTGTAACACCCCGGATGTAACTTTCCATATTTGTAACTCCAACTCTTGCCATTTTCGGCTATGTGTTATGGTATTCCCTCCGTGGTCGGGTTTTGCCTTTCGGTTTGTATTTTGTTCATATCATGCATTTCATATCATGTCATCATGTGCATTGCATTTGCATACGTGTTCGTCTCATGCATCCGAGCATTTTCCTCATTGTCCGTTTTGCAATCCGGCGCTCCCATCTCCTCCGGTGCACCCCTTTTGTTTCTTTTCGTGAGCGGGTGTCAAACGTTCTCGGAATGGACCGAGGCTTGTCAAGTGGCCTTGGTATACCACCGGTAGACCACCGGTCAAGTTTCGTTCCATTTGGAGGTCGTTTGGTACTCCAACGGTTAACCGGGTAACCGCAAAGTCCATTTATGTGTTGCAGCAAAAACCCCTCTCTAAACAGCCCAAAACCCACCAAACTCTCTTCCCTGCTCTAGGTCGTTCGATCACGATCGTGTGGGCGAAAACCGTACCTCATTTGGACTCTCCTTGCTCCCTCTAGCTATATATATGCATCCCTTCCCGTATACAATCGCAGTCCAAACCCTACCTTTCTTCCACCTCGCGCCCGGACAAAATCCCCGCCACCGCCACGTCAGCGTCCACCGCCGCCCGTACCGCGGAGCCCAGGGAGGGCCCGCGCGAGCCCGCGCCTCCGCCGCCCCCGCCGCCCCCGCCCGAGCCGGCGCCTCCTCGCCGCGCTGCCGCACCGGCCGGCCCCGCCGTCCTCGCCACGCCGCCGCACCGGCCGACTCCGCCGCCCCCGCGGCCCGACCGCCCGTCGCCGCACCCGTGCCGCCGCGCCTCCGCCTCCCGTCGCCCGGCGCCGCCCCTCTCCCCCGCGAGCCGCCGCCCGTCGCCTCTCCTCCGGCCGGCCACCGCCTCCTCCTCCGCCCCATCGCCCTAGCTCCAGCGAGCACCGCTCGACCCCGGCCCCGATCGGATCTGGAGTTCCTCGAGGTTGACTTTTCCCGAGACCCCCCGAAATTTCCCAAGTCTAAGATTTCACAGCATTTGCACCTGTTCAACGCTTCATAACTCTCTGCATGTAGCTCCGTTTCGCGCGTGTAATATATCGAAACGTTCGTCTCGTGATTCTCTACATTTTGTTCAATTGCACCATGTTCATTAGAGTCCATCTTGATTCCCAAATCTCTGGTGCAAGAGTGCTAGTTGCTGTTGTCTGCTGGTTCTTAGCAGAACTTGGAGATTTGTCATTTTTGTATCATTTAATCTGTGCATCTTATGGGCATGAGATCTACATGTGTTTTGTTGTATGCCATGCCATCTTTCCAAGGGTGTATGCCACGTATTTTTGTGATCTCTGTGGTGACTAGCACAAGCATGCAAACTAGGCTCCGTAATGTTTCTGATTTCAGGGACTTGGCGATTTCTCTAAGTCTTTGTCTGCCAGAAATATTTCAGAGATCCATGCATATTTTGGAGATGTTCAGTAAGGATGTTTTGTAGATATTGTTGTAATTGATCCATTCCTGCCCTTGTTTGCAATTATGGAGTGCCATAGCAGGACTGAATCTTGCTCTACTTTTGCTATAAAATATTTCTGGCAGATTGTTTATGTGTTATTCAATTTTGCCAAGCTTGTTGTAGTTGATCCATACATGCTATGCTTTTGTTCTTGCCATGGATAGCTTCACAACCATGCCATATTGCTGTAGGTATGCTAGTTTTGTCATGCATTGCTTTGTCGTGAGTGCATCAAGCTCATCAAGATGCCCTCATATTATTGTTTCTGCCATGCTCTGTTTTCTGCTGTCTGAAACTTGTTAACGAAATTTGCTATGTTTACATGCTTGCCATCATATCTTCTGGTCCTTTTTGGCTGATGGTCAGTAAGGGACTTTTTCCATTTGCATTTAGTAGAATACTTCCATGCCTTGTTTTGCTATGTTAAGTTTCTGTAGCATTCTGATTTCATGCTCTGAACATTGCTACCTGATGCTGTTTCCTGCCATGTCCAGTAATTTCACTCTGTGTGAACCTGTTATCTTTTGCACTTTTGCCATGCTTGTTTGAGCCCGTTGTGTTGTGAACTAGCCGTAGCTCAGTGTTCATCTTTTGTCAAGCATCTCCTTTAGATTACTTCCATATGCTTTATTGCTATGTTGGAGTGCTGTAGCATTGTTACTTGTTGCATTTTAAGTGCTATGATGCTGTTAATCGCAGATTCGTGTCAGTTTTGTTTTGCTTGCCATTTGCAAACCGTGCATCCGTTTCCGGTGATCTTTATATCGATTTCGACCGAAATCATCTCATCTTTCCAGTGGAATGCTTGGTTTGCCAAGTTACTGCCTTGTTCATCATTTTCCTTCCGGAGCACGCATATGCATCGCATATCATATCTCGCATTTCATACATGTTTTGCATCATGTTGGTTGTGCATTTCTCGTGATTGATTGTGGTTCCGTTGCTTGTGTTCTTGTCTTGGGTAGAGCTGGGAGACGAGTTCGTGAATGAGGAACCTGTTGAGTACGCTTACGAGGATCAAGCTTTCGACAACTCTGAGAACCTTGCAGGCAAGATGACCACCCCTTGAAATCACTTCTATCTTTGCTTTGCTAGTTGTTCGTTCTATTGCCATGCTGCGCTACCTATCACTTGCTATATCATGCCTCCCATATTGCCATGTCAGCCTCTAACCATCCTTTCCTAGCAAACCGTTGTTTGGCTAAGTTACTGCTTTTGCTCAGCCCTTCTTATAGCATTGCTAGTTGCAGGTGAAGATGAAGTTGGTTCCATGTTGGAACATGGACATGTTGGGATATCACAATATCTCTTATTTAAATTAATGCGTCTATATATTTGGTAAAGGGTGGAAGGCTCGGCCTTATGCCTGGTGTTTTGTTCCACTCTTGCCGCCCTAGTTTCTGTCTTACCGGTATTATGTTCCTTGAGTTTGCGTTCCTTACGCGGTTGGGTGATTTATGGGACCCCCTTGACAGTTCACCTTGAATAAAACTCCTCCAGCAAGGCCCAACTTTGGTTTTACCATTTGCCACCTAAGCCTTTTCCCCCGGGTTTTCGCGAGCCCGAGGGTCATCTTTATTTTAAACCCCCGGACCAGTGCTCCTTCGAGTGCTGGCCCAAACCGAGCGATGTCCGGCGCCCCCTGGGCAACCAGGGTCTATGCCAACCCGACGTCTGGCTCATCCGTTGTGCCCTGAGAACGAGATATGTGCTGCTCCTATCAGGATTTGTCGGCACATTCGGGTGGCTTTGCTGGTCTTGTTTTACCATTGTCGAAATGTCTTGTAGACCGGGATTCCGAGACTGATCGGGTCTTTCTGGGAGAAGGTTTATCCTTCGTTGACCATGAGAGCTTATGATGGGCTAAGTTGGGACACCCCTGCAAGGTATTATCTTTCGAAAGCCGTGCCCACGGTTATGAGGCAGATGGGAATTTGTTAATGTCCGGTTGTAGAGAACTTGTCACTTGACCCAATTAAAATACATCAACCGTGTGTGTAGCCGTGATGGTCTCTTCTCGGCGGAGTCCGGGAAGTGAACACGGTTTGAGTTATGAATGACTTAAGTAGGAGTTCAGGATCACGTCTTGGTCATTGCTAGATGATGACCGCTCCGTTGCTTCTCTTCTCGCTCTCTCTTGCATATGTTAGCCACCATATGCTTATTGCCTGCTGCAGCTCCACCTCATTACACCATCCTTTCCTATAAGCTTAAATAGTCTTGATCTTGCCGGTGTGAGATTGCTGAGTCCTCGTGACTCACAGATTCTACCAAAACAGTTGCAGGTGCCGACGATGCCAGTGCAGATGATGGGATCGATCTCAAGTGGGAGTTCGATGAGGAACGTGGTCGTTACTATGTGTCTTTTCCTGATGATCAGTAGTGGAGCCCAGTTGGGATGATCGGGGATCTAGCATTTGGGGTTATCTTATTTTCATTTGGATCTTGACCGTAGACGGTCTATGTGTGTATTTTGGATGATGTATGGATTATATTTATGTATTGTGTGAAGCGGCGATTGTAAGCCAACTCTTTATCCCATTCTTGTTCATTACATGGGATTGTGTGAAGATGACCCTTCTTGCGACAAAACCACAATGTGGTTATGCCTCTAAGTCGTGCCTCGACACGTGGGAGATATAGCCGCATCGTGGGAGTTACAAGTTGGTAATCAGAGCCATCCCCGACTTAGGAACCCCCTGCTTGATCGAATCGCTGGCGTTGTTGAGTCTAGAACGAAAATGTTTTGAGTCTTAGGATTATATATATCGGAGAGTAGGATTCTTTTTACTCCTCAGTCCCTTCGTCGCTCTGGTGAGGTCTCCTGACGTAGAAGTTTTGACTATTCTCTCCTCAAATTTCACAAAAAAAAAATTAGGATCACGCGGGTATCTTAGAATCGTGCCGATGGTTTTGTGACAAGAACATTGTTCTTGGTGCCTCCTGACATTTAGGGGTTGTGGCAGTGTCCCGGGGAGTTGAGCTCCGAGGTGTTGTCGTCACAATTTTATCGTTGCAGTTCTGGAATACCTGAGTTTCGCCGGCATCGAAATCTCTTTTATGCAGTTGTTGGTGAGATCACCTCGACGCCACCCAGTACTGGGGCGGGAGTTCGGGAGTATTGCCAT